>NW_026935080.1:355000-641999 GCF_032062105.1 Saccostrea cuccullata | reverse complement strand
TTACCCCTCGTTATTGAAATTTATGAAATTATGAGAAAAAAAATTTTTGGAGAGAAAATAAATCTCTTTGAAAAAAATTCATTTAATTATAAAATATTAGATGGTATACGTGGGATTCGAACCCAAGCAATAAAATACCAAAGTATCATACAGTTTTGAGACTAACGCGCTAACCACTATGCTACATGGCTCACATAAATCATGTTTGTGATATGACCCTTGACTTAACTGACTTGAAGTATTTCTTGGAAAGATGCGAATGTTTTGTCATAAAAGTGTACTTTTAAGGTAAAGTGGGTCTTCGCTCAATTCTTTTGTAAACCAAAAATATTTATTTTATCGCAAAGTTTAAGGATTATCTTTCAAAAAAATAGAGTGAAGACCCACTCATATTGAAAAATTTTGTTAAAGTATGAAAAAATGATCATTTTTGTTCTTTTAAGTCTGTGTATGCTTTTTCATAGGCAAATATTCTCAATCTTTGTGAGACTTTTGTAAATTATAGAAATTTTACTTAAGTATACTTTATTAGATGAAATATGAAATAAAATTTAGATATAATTGAGACTAAATTTTTCACTTCTTATCTGTCGCGCTATAGGCATTCTGCCCGCCTTATCGCCCCATCTTCTTTCCATCAGAGCAATATTCAGCACAAGTAGTCCAAATTTTTAATGTTTATATTTTGTAGATGATATTCATGCAATGAGGCCTAGAAAAAAAATATGTTTCCGCTTTCCCGACCGACCCTAATTTATAGTGCCGACCCTAAATATTTTTTTAATGCTTTTGTCCCATGATGTGTAAGATTTCAACCAGGGAATTATAGCCTCCAACTTTGCAAGCTTTTCAAGACAGAAAGAAGTTTGGGTCACCTTTCTATTATAAGTTAAGTCACAGTAATGCTTGAAAACACCATTTCTTTTGTCATTAATGTTACTTCTATACACGTTTTGGTTAAAGAAGCAAAAAAATTTTTTTCAAAAATTGGCTACCTACCTACCCTATATTTTTTCAGCCTGAAAGCGGAAACAAACATATTTTTTTTCTAGGCCTGACTGTTAATTAATTATAACTATTTACCTTTCATTTGAATCATGATGCGTAACAGTGGCTTTGCTGTGCTTAAAGCTTTCTGAAAGTTATCGTCATTGTTGATAGGTAATAAATCTCCATGGATATCTGTGTATGTAATCACAAAGCTCTGTCGATCAATACTGTGTAGTGTGGCCAAGAGATTTTCAAAATTTTCATATTCTTTCATTTTATTTTTGTCCACAGAAAATCTTCTAAATTCTGCATCATGCTGCAAGATAAGAAAAACGTCATTACTAAAGATAAATGGGGGTACATGTATGTTTTTAATTATTTCAAATGTGTCATATAAGGAAGTTGCAAAAATAAATATTGATTATTTTTCAATCTATAAGTAGATGCATGACATTAGTCACTGACATGTGAACATATTTCATATCACTCAGAAGTGGGTGCCAAGTAAAAACTCTCTAAAGGATCCATACATGCATCTTTGTAAACTTAATCTATTTTTAACTTGTCACAAATAAAACTTTCATAAACAATACAACAGTGATCTATAAGTACAAGGATATTTACATATTTAGAAATCATGCATGATTATAGTCGTATATGATAAAAATTTAAGTCCTCATTTTTCAAACGTGTTAGCATCTGACAGAAATGATCATATCTACTTATTCAGAGTCGCTGAATAATTTTTTATAGAAATCATGATGAATGCATATTTCCAAACTTAGTGTCCATGCATTCCATCGAAATAATTGAATTTAATTCTTGATTACAGAGAAAATATTGGCTTTGCAAACACTGAAACAGTAACAAATATGTGTTAACAATGATATTACATAACAACAACAATAGTGGAGTCCCTTATCACTGCATTGTTATGACTCATTCCCCTGACCCATTTTGTCAATATTATTTTAGTCAACAATTATTGATCAATTGGCCTGAAACATACAAGGAGAAAATGAAAATGTCACCACAGACAATATAATTGCTGTCCGTTATAATAATTCTTTCTAAGCCTTATCAAATATTTAGGTCAGTATGACACAATAACTGACAGGTGTGCACATCCAGGTATCACACTGTAGAAAATATTTAAAGAATGCGTCACAAAGTTGTCGCTACATAGCTATGCTTTAAAAATAAACGACATACGCTTTACATGATACGGTTTAGCATGGTTTAAATTTATTACTTTACAAATAAATCTTCTCATTCCATCAAGGATAGGTTGGGGAGGGGCCCTATAAATAGATACACGGGCAATAATGGCAGGTGCAGGTGCCCGTCTACCTTACTGTACTACGCTATCTCACCAGACTGATCTCGTTAGATGTTACCTTGCTTTTAACTTCCACTAATCCACCATCTCCACGAAGCGAAGACTTGGATCCCTTCGACATCATGGAATCGGCCCTGTTCGGGGCTGGTCAACTCATTGAAGTTTATTTTGGTAGGTATCAAATCCTTGCGTAGGCCACTATTGATGACGTCAAATTTTTGGTAGGAAAATCTCAAAGAAAAAGCACAATGTATATCGCAGATCTGACCCGCTTTGTCGGTCTAAAATTAAAAGAATATAAATCACTAGACACTTTAATTGGAAAAAAGACCACTAACAAGGAAAATTAGGGAATATTAATTAATATGAAGAAATATTTCCTGTTTCTCGATAAAATCTAAACGGACACACTCAACTTCCGGATTGCGATTTTGTACTTTTTTTTTTTTTTGGAGAAAGTAGAATTATTTTATTTTCTTTTTATATTTTTATAATTTTATTTATTTTGTATCTGAAACAACTTTCACATTTTTTCTAAAGTAAATGTTTTGTTTTTTTTTTTTTTTTGTTTTTTTTTTTTTTTTACAAATGTTAAAATTTAAAAAAATTAAAAATAAAAAAAAACAAAAAAAAAAAAACAAAAAAAAAACATTTACTTTAGAAAAAATGTGAAATTTGTTCCAGATTATGGAATGCCATATACGACAGCCAACTGCTTACTGCCAAATGCTGACTGCTTACTGCCAACTGTCAGCTGCTTACTGCCAACTGCCACGCATATTTGAATAAATTTTATTTTTATATTGATATTTATGTAAATTTAAAAAAAAAGGCGCGGATCTATAAGACATTTTTTCCAAGAGATTCACTCTGGTAAAAAAAAAAATCCAACCCAGAAATTTCTTGACAAGAAAAAAAATACATGAAGTCCTTTCCTAAATGTGAAAATTTATTTCGACCGGAGGGAGGGGGTTCTAATGCGTCATACCTTCATGTGTATGACATTTTTCATACCAACTTAACACAAATCCACATTTTCGGTTGGGGAGGGGGGTCTAAGGTACCTTTTAGCTGATTTATTTTATACATTAAAGAACTTTTAGTTGGTTTAGTTTGTGTATTAAAGAACTTTACAAATTTCAGAGGGGTGTTCCGGACCCCTCTCTCTAGATCTATGCGTGTAAAACATATTTTATTTGTACAAACAAAGAGATATAAATGTTCAGTGGAGGGTCCAAGGTCAGTTATACTGGTAGTTCGTTTATAGTTTATTTAACGTATGACTGTACAAATTTTAAATGCCCCCCCCCCCCCGATCTATTAGAATATAATGGAAAACGGAAATTTATTTTCAAAACATCTTTCTCTGCGAAACGACAAACGACAAATCTTTTTTATTATTATTATTCTCTTTTGAAAGGTTTTGTTGTCTCCGGGGGAGGGGGGGGGGGGTCTTTAAAGATTAAAAGCTGAAAATAGTCATTTTATTACCTATTTCAAATAGGAAAACAAATTAAAAAAACAAACAATGTACTTTATCAACCGCATATATTGAATATTACATAAGATAAAACATATTGGTCATTTTATTCAATTTAATTTTACCAGGGTGGCCCCCTTGGAAAAAAGAATGTCTTGGATCCGTGCCATTTTCGTGAAAATTCATATAAATATTAATACAAATATAAAATTTATTCAGATATGTGTGGCAGTTGGCAGTAAGCAGCTGACAGTTGGCAATAAGCAGTCAGCAGTTGGCAGTAAGCAGTTGGCTGTCGTATATGGCATTCCATCCAGATACATAATAAATAAAATTAAAAAGATATAAAAAGAAAATAAAATAATTCCTACTTTCTCCAAAAAAAAAAAGTACAAAATCATTTAGCCAGGAGTACAATATTCACCGATCCCGAAGGACGAGATTAATATTGTACTTCGAAGGTGGCTTAATCATTAGAATTGACTGAAAAAACAATAATTGTTTAAAATTACTCGGTTTTTTTACCATCTTACTTGTTAATACATTCGCTGAAGTCCCAATTTTTTCCAAATGCAATGAGAAAAGCAGGGTTAAAGGATCGTAACCAGTCATAATTATAGATAATTTGGAATTTTTGAAATTTACTTTAATTGCTTAAAAAAAAGTACCAATTTCTTTTATAAAATAGGATCGATTTTGAAAGGAGGGTTCATCATCAGGGGTAAAAATGACAGTTAAAAAGAATTTTTGAGAAGCCCCTGACTCTCCCCAACACACACCATCCCCATCCCAAATTAAACGTACCCTCATGTCATATGTTCCGGACCTGATGTTACATCACGGAAGACAGTGCGAAATACATGTATGTCAAAAAATAAAATAAAATGAAAGGTATAATTAAGGAATCACTGTCTAGTTAATATAGTATGCCAGGGCATCAACTATAGTGGGAAACATCGGATAATTTGAATTTTGCATTATCCCATGTTTCCCACTATCGTAGCTGCAGATCTGTAGCTCTCCGAAAAAAAATATTGATAGACCGGAGAGCTACAGTGCCACCCATTGAAAAAACTGTATATTTATTGCGCACAAAAAAGTGCGCTCGGTTCTTGATTAATTCTTCAAAATTCTTACCAAAATTGAAAATAAGGAAAGATTTTTAAAAAATTTCTTTATCTTCTATCAAGTACTCTCGTAGTTGACATCCGAACGAAGCATATTGGACCGAATTATCTTCGAAACCAAAATGGCAGTATAAATAAGCGAAATGTTCGATGATTACAATATCAGGGTCAGGAGGACTATTAAAAACAATTATGAGGAATGTTTGGTTGTGGAAACAGCGAAAGAATATGTTAGGAACACACGGTTAGTAATATTTTGAGATTACAGTTTTAAAAACATGGAGAAATAAATCGAGAACCGAGCGCACTTTTTTGTGCGCAATAAATATACAGTTTTTTCAATGGGTGGCACTGTAGCTCTCCGGTCTATCAATATATTTTTTCGGAGAGCTACAGATCTGCAGCTACCACTATCGTTGATGTCCCTGGCATACTATACTAACTAGACAGTGATTTCTTATATTTCCATTTCATTGTAAAATAAAATTGTAGATTTATATTTTTTAAATGTTGACATAGATTTAAGTTATACGAGGACTCCCATGCCAATTTTAATAGTCCTCGATCGCCCAACACGTCAAACACAAAGGCAACCGCACGAGATTTACATGCATATTTGGCCTCGTTAGCGTCGGACACAGAGACAGATGCGCACGAGATTTGCATGCAAATTAGGCCTCCTTAGCTTCTGACCTATCGACCTGCCTATTTAACATTCCAGTAGAATTATCAAGAAATCAACTCTGTTAACTTTCAAAGAGTTATCAGAGAGAAACAATTTAGAAATGGAAATATTAAATAAGATATAACACACACACACACACACACACCCACACACACACACACACACACACAAATTGTCCACAAATCCTCAAACATTCTACGAATCTGATAAACTAATCAATAATTTGACATATGTTCAACTGTACATGTAACTTTAGAAATGGAAATGCGCAAAATAACGTGCGAAATATTCCACCTGTGGTGTAACAAGCTTTATTGCAGTGACTTCGCGTGATAAACGGAAAACTTACGAACTTCATAGACAGTCATGAAAACAATCAGTTTAGTGTTAATAAGTCTTCTTTTCTTCCATGCTTGTGAGTATCCTTATTTACTAAAGGAAATTTTGACTTTTTCATATATAAATGTTTTCTATTTTTTTCACTTATATTTAATATATAACGCATAACCTATGGCAAGTCAAACGTTGCAATATTCGATCTTTTCCATTTGTATTGTAAATTTTTCCATTTGTATTGTATAATTTTTATTTGTATTCTATAATCTTCCATTTGAATTGTATATTTTTTCATTTGTATTGTATAATTTTTCATTGCATTGAACATAGAATTATAGAATACAAATGGAAAATTATACAATGCAAATAAAAATTATACAATACAAATGAAAAATTATACAATACAAATGGAAAATTATAGAATACAAATAAAAATTATACAATACAAATGGAAAATTTTACAATACAAATGGAAAAGATCGAATATTGCAACGTTTGACCTGCCATACATTACCAAAGAAACTGAAAATTGTTGAAAGTCTAGTCCTTTAGCTCAATTTAACCCAGATGACAAAACTTGAAGTAGGTTCCAGCTTCTTTTAGTACAATTTTTATGTCCCGTAATCGAAGATTCGGGGGTATATATTTTGCCCTATTCTTCTAGCTGTCTGTCTGTTTGTCCACGAAAATTTAACCTTGGCCACAACTTTAACCTTTGAGTGCGTGGGGCTATCCCAACAATTTTGACTTTGACCTTTGAGTAAGACTTGCATTAGAAAAACTCCATACCTTGACATAAGCTGTCATACGGGGACATTAGTGTTTCACAAACACACCCCTTTTTTCAGACACTACTACAAATTCCTCATTTGCCTTCTAATAAAAAGAGATATCTCTCTAATACTCTCTATTTAAGAGATATCTCTTTCTTATAATATCTCTTTAACAAAACTCTTTAAGTTGAGAGATATCTCTTATTTTTAAGAGATATCTCTCTAAAATGAGAGATATCTCTGTAATTTTCAGATGAAATTTATTTTCCGAATAAATAGTAAAAGGGCTTGCCATACATTTGCCTTTAATACTTTAATACATTTGCCTATAATACAACAAAACTGGGGGGGGGGGCAACCGTCCTTTTAATGAGAATTTCCAATAATAGAAAATGACGTAAAATGTTAAGTTAAAAAAAAATGGGCGGGGTTGACCCCCTCCTTCTCCGTTGCTATGTGCCTGATTCAACTATATCTACATCCGACTTGAATGGACGACGTCCACTCAGGTGAAAATATCATTTTTATGCACCTTGGGGATATGAAATTTTAAAATATATTCAATTCCTCTAAACTAGGGGTAAAACATTGGTTGTTTTGTGTGAAATTCGTTCGTTGTAGAATTTTATTGCTCTGTGCCACAAAATGTCAACATTAACATTTCAGTTAAGAGGGCCATTTCAGATAAAGAAATGGTCACGATCCAAGGTCATCTTGCACGAGAGAAAATGAAATCGAATATGGCGTCTTATTGGATCACTGTTTAAAAAAGAAATGTAACAGTATATGTTTTAGTGTTTTTATACATTACCAAAAATAAAACATTCAACACCATTCTGAATTGAAAATTAGCCAGTAGGTATCGTAGATACCACCATTGGATAAAACATGTTGTTATTCATTTGGCGTTGAGATACTAATAATTCATTTGCGTCAGTGCAGACAACGTGATTTTCTACATTATATAAAGATACAGAAAACACATTTTTATATGTGAGATCAAATATTTTCCATTGATTAAATAAAGTGAAAGCCTAAACAATATGCATCATGATCCATGAAAGGTAGAATGTTTTTCCTTTAAATCATGACGACACTTTGTAGACTGTGCGGAACGGGCGTCGTCCAACTGCCTAATGGCTTGTCCAATGATCTGGATGCCCCTCTGTGGATCAGACGGACACACCTACAGCAACCAGTGTGAACTCACAGTCCAGAATTGTCTGTAAGTTATTGTGTAAACACAAAAAAATCATCAAGTTAATTAAAGAAAATGGAAATATGACGCTAACTTGCAGTTAAAGGAACGAGGGAGAGAGGGGGAGGGAAAGAGAGAGAAAGAGAGAACAATAGCGTATTTTTGATCACTTTAACAACAAAATTAGAAAAAGGTTTAAATAGTAATGTATAAGTTCATTTACTGTTTATCATTCAGATTTATTTAGACTTTATAAAAAATTATCCAACTTTGTTTTCTTTTTTGTCTTTTTTAGCCAAAAATCAAACGTATTGAAAATCCACGAGGGGCCGTGTGACCTGAATACTCTCGGGTAAAAAGCATCACAAGATTGATGTAATGTTCATAGTATTTGATGTACACCATAAAGAAAATCATCAAATTAAAATAAACTGTTGTCGAATTTTTTTAACTATTATTATTTATACCTTCACCCTCTTGACTTTGACCTTTGAATTTGATCCAAATTTGCAAGAATTTACCCAACTTTAACATTGGCCATAACTTTTTTAACAATTGGTGCTAGGGCCTTCTTATATCACATAAGTATTCTTTGTGACAAGACGTTTCCTTGACAATCTGATTAAAATAAGATTTTTGTTTCGCTCGGACATTCTGATGGTCGCATAATGATTGAAAACAAGAACATTTATAACTACTTTTTTATCTTGTCGTTAGTAACAATTTCAAAGGCAAAATATTACTTTTACATTTCTGAAACCACACATAGCCTCTATCTTGTATGCCACGTTTTTTGGTTAAATAAATGTGTGATAAGAAATTTAAAATAACAATTAAGTCATATGAACTAAGTCAAAACATTTAAAAAGTAAGTCAATGTCCCTCCAGGGCTTCCGTATTTCCGTTTACATTTTTAAAAAGTAATATTAGAATACCCGATGTACGAGGGTTGTTCGAAAAGTTCGTGGACAACTGTCATATCTTTTTTATTTGACGTCATATGCTATTTACATTCGGTAGAAATATTTAACAATAAATTCAAATGATATGTATTATTTTTTTTTTTCAAAATATTACGATTTATTCAAAACTTATCCAGATTTTAAAAATGCAAAAATCGGATCGCGGAGCAGGTCAAAATTTAGTCGGTTACAGACCATACACTAAATAATGTCTGTAGTCATATTCTCCATAAAATGGAGCTAAAACGGAAAACAACCTAAATATTCAAATTAAGAATTGTTACATGTAATCGATTCGTATACCAAATTATGGTTTTATATTTTGCTTCGTTGAAATGAAATTAACTTGAGAAGATAGGTAGTCCTTTTTGCAAAGGGCAAAACAATGACGTTTTAGAACGTCACGGAAAATCAGATAACGATGAAATTTTGTGTTTTCTCAGAAAAAATCCTGAATAAACTCTAAAAAGATTGAAGAAAATATGTCTCAAGCGAGTTGTGCATATGTGTACAAATAGTACAGGCAGTTTTTGAGTGACAGAGACTCTGTATCAGATGAGAATGATCTGTGAAGAAATGGTTTTACCAAAAAAATCTTAACAAAACTTTTAAAAGTTGAAACGTAAAGGAAAGACATAGGCGCTTCAGAGTTTCTTATCCTGTGAAAGCAGAGTTAAGTAAAAAAAAAAAAGGAAATTAAAACCTTAATAAAGGATATTATACAACGAGATCAATTCATAAAAAATAAATGTCAAGTATTGGAAAAAGAATTTAATGAATGGACATTGGAATATACTGTGTGAAATGTGTAGGGATAGTATCTATTAGAAATTCTCCACGCTATGTTTTGACGTTACATTGTCGTTAAGTGTGCTCCGCGGGTACAAAGCATGTTGATTTTAAAATGAAATAAATTGATTTCTGTTCAATCGAATGGAATGAAACTTCACACATCGACAAAACAAATATTTTTACATATTAAAATGGGCTTATTTTAAATTTCCTTTGAGCAATGTAACCAAGATTGACATCGTCCACGAACTTTTCGAACAACCCTCGTATATATCTATTAAGACGTCATAATCAACGCATACGTAACAATACCTCATTATTGGCGCATTGTCAGGAAAGATTTCCTAATAAACTGAGATTTTACAGCAAAATCATCATGGATGTCGGCCAACCAAACTGTCTAAACGTGAGTACCATTTATTAATATTGGGAGAGTTTTGTACAAGTGATGCCATTTGTTATGTTTGTCTTTATGTGATTTAACTATCTCTGCATCCAAAAGTTAATGATAGATACTAGACAGCAACACATAATGTACATAAATCGTTGTTTTAACATTACTCAGATAAAAGGTACACATATATGATCTAAAGCTTGAGATTTCTGACTGGAGATTACCTCGAAAAAAAGATAATCCAAGTGGAAATATATCATATTGTAAATTTTGACTAGATGGTGGTCAAATTTACCCGCACCTAGAAAATAAAAAAATCAAAATTTTAACCTTCGCTATGTAGCTATATATGGAGGCATCAGTGTTTTAAAATCACATTTTGTTTTGCAGTGTAACACTTTCAGTGTCAGTCGTAATATATTAGACTCGAACGGTTGTCCCACAAAAAGAAAAACGGCCTGCCTATAGCTATTCACTCAATTTTTAAATCTGTTTCGGCTGTAAGAAATACATTTTATTTATTATTTATAAACGGTATTATATGATATGAGTTGCTAACTACATGTTCATTACTCGAAGTTCAACGATTATGAGCAACATCACTGCTCTTCTTTTTGAGCATGAAAATATGTATTGTCACCTTCACCGCAGATCGAAAAAGTTTTCAGTGGGAACATACTTGTAATTCTTAAAGGTGCATAGAAAGAGATTTGAAGTTAATATTTTCTCAAATTTTCTGCATAATATTACGACTCATATTGCAATAGCATTTCACAAGAAAATATAATTAAAATCTTATTTCATCTCGAAGTTATTGAAACTCCGAATTTCTGGTCGGGTTTGATTGACATGTCCTTGCATTTTCACAAATTATAATTTTATTCTCAATACTTATAAAAAGCGGCAATTTTGTTGTTTATTAATGAAAAATATTGAAACTATAATCTAGAAAATTTAGAGTGAAAGTGTTCGAAAGGAAAACCCGCATATATATATTGTCAGTGGTGTGTTCAGACTAATGAGACTTTAACAACTGAACACACTCGGTGAATCGTAAACATTAACAAAAACAGGACTCGTGCCCTGTTTACAAAACCAGTTTATGTTTCACGGGTATATTCAATTTGTTAAACTCTGAAAAGAACACTGAGCACGACTGACGATATTAGTGAGGGAGTTTTGCTTTCGAACCAAGGAGGTCATGATTTGAACAAACTTTAATCTTCTATTATTTTTACACTTTTTCCTAAAGAGAGTCATTTCCTGTAATTAAATTCATATACATAACTTTGAGCGCCTATCATGCACCCAACTCTCATCACGATATCATGTTTTGAACAAACGTAATGATTTTACTGTTCTGAACAAGATGTTTGAAAGATGTTTCCTTTATATTTCTTGCATTATTTTGATCCCCCGTTGTGGTGCCGCCCTCCCCAGGGGTCATGATTTGAATAAACTTGATCTTGATCTTTTTAAAAAAGAAGATCCTTCTGTGATGTCTAACTACAGACCAGTGTCATTGTTGAGTTGTGTTGGGAAAATCATGGAAAGAGTTGTGTTTGAATATATTTATAATTATTTTCATGACAATAATCTTTTTTATAAATACCAGGCTGGTTTTTTACCTGGGCATTCAACAGTATACCAGCTGATAGAAACATATGATAATATTGTTAAAGCTATTGAAGATGGAAAATTTTGCTGTATGATTTTTTGTGATCTATCAAAAGCATTTGATCGTGTTTGGCACAAAGGTCTTTTATTTAAGCTTAAGACATATGGGATTACTGGTAGTTTGTATAAATGGCTTGAGAATTATCTGAATTGTCGGTACCAAAGGGTGATGCATCGTAACTTATTATCAACACCCAAACCCTTATATGCTGGTGTTCCCCAGGGCTCAGTTTTACGACCACTTTTGTTCTTAATTTATGTTAACGATGTTGCTGATAATATGGTTACTTTTTGTAGATTATTTGCTGATGATAATTCTTTGCAGCATTCGTCTCATAACATGAAAAGAATTGAAAGAGACTTAAACAAAGATTTAAATGCTCTGGAACTATGGTCTAAAAAATGGTTATTGAAATTTAATCCCTCTAAAACTAAAGTAATAAAGTTTAGCATAAAGAAAAATATAGAATATCCTAAGCTTCTTTTTCAACAATGTGAACTAGACTTCATTACTGAACACAAACACCTCGGAGTACTATTTTCACACGATGCCAGTTGGTCACCACATATTGATAATATACTGTCTATTGCCTACAAAAAATTGTCTCTTTTGAAAAAATTAAAATTTAAAGTAAATCGAAAAACACTCTCACTCATGTATACATCATTCATACGACCGCAACTTGAATACGCTTCAGTGGTGTGGGGTAGCTGTCAACAGGGTGATAGTGATAGGTTAGAAAAACTTCAACTTTATGCAGCTAGAATTGTAACAGGGTTAACAACTATAGCCTCCAAAGATTGACTTTATTTTGAAACGGGATGGGAACCGCTTAGTTGTAGAAGACAAGAAGCTAGATTAAAAACAATGTTCAAACTCCATAATAATTTAGTGCCAGAATACTTAATGGACATACTTCCAAATATGCGCTGTAACACATCCATCTACTCGACAAGAAATTCTCAAAATTATGATATTCCAAAGTGTCGATTACAAACTTATAAGTCTACGTTTATTCCTACTGTAGTTAACGAATGGAACTCCATTCCACTCGAAACTCGAAATTTACAGTCAATGTCGAAATTCAAATCTAAAATTAGTAATAAAGAATCTAGATCTGCTCCACCTTTTTACTCTGATTACGGTAACAGAAGACTAAATGTTCTTCAAACCAGACTACGACATAATTGTGTATTAAATAACGACCTTTATAGATGCAATTTAATATCAAGTCCCATGTGCACGTGCGGTAAAGCTGAGGACACATATCATTATTTTTTTGTATGTCCAAAGTATGCGAACGCCAGAAATGAATTTTTACATAATTTTTTACAATTTGATCAAATCCACATACTAGATACACATGTCTTATTATGGGGGGTTGATTCACTGAATGCTGCAGAGAATGAACGTCTCTTTTCTTTTGTTCAAACATTTATTAAGCATTCTGGTAGATTTCCTTGTTAAATACTGTACCAATATTAATATATGAATTTGTTCAACTTTTTATATATTTATACATATATGCAAAATGCATCAATTTGTTTACTTTTGCAAATACTGAATACTTTATATAGCATGTTTAACTGTGACAATATAAATGTGTAATTTATATGTATAGGGAGATGGCGTTATAAGTTTTCAGAACTTGTGCTCAATCCCTTTGTAATTATATTACAATAAAATATGTTCAAATCAAACTTGATCTACATTATATAATTAAAAGCAACTTTCACATTATAAGTTTTATCTCCTCTGGTGTACCAATTATTGAGAGTAAAAGATTTTTAAGATATCCGATCCATAACAGCCTCAGATTCAATGAATCTTAATGCACAACAGATGTATATTGGCTAAATACTCAGTATATGGAGACATAATCTTCATGTTTTAGTCTCAGTATGTAAGAGGGGAATGTGCCCTAATTTTTTACTTGACCCGTCCTTGCAGAGTTATCCCCTTTTGCTTTTAATCAATAAAATTCATTTCAAAAAATTCTATCCGGTGAAAAATTATTTTTGATCGTTCATCTATTCTTAATGATTATATACATTTTTCCATCATAGAATTTTTTAAAATTCATAGCATTTAAATTTTTATTTTTTAAAAAAAATGCTTGTTCCCATAGACCTAAATGCATTCTCAATTACTTAATTACTGCTCGGGTAATACAATTTTTAAAAAATTCTCCTGGTAAATCCTTTTCTACTCTAAACTGCTTTGAATTAGTTTCAGAGTATTTAATACAGAGTGGATATTTAAGGTTAGAAAATTATGTGGTTTAATGGATCGGATACCTTAAAATGCATGGAATTCAATAATTATGTTAATATTCCCCCTTGAGGGCAGATGAGTTTAACACCTTCCCCTCCCCCAAAACATATCAAGGACGTTTGTTTCTAGAATTGAGCTAATTACAACATTTATTATACTATGTGCATTATATCTTGTTTTAAATAACAGGACTTTGTTCGTTATGACGAAGAAAAGGGAAAAAAACACACAGAAAGATAAGGGATGATCTAAGACGCAAAATTGTCCAAGCTCTGATGGTGAGTAAGAATTGATAGGATAAGAAAGAGAATAGTTTAAAGTGTTTTCATATTTCAAATGTTTTTTTTTTACCCGTTACAAGACCTTTCCAAATAAACTGTGATTGTTGACCCCATGATCTTGAAGTTTGACCTACATTAAAAAATGAACATCAATTTCAAACGTGAACATAAGAACATGATTACTCAGATTGAAGAAAAAACACTTATGGTTGTTAAAACAGCATTCTGGCATCTTTAATTTTTTTTCTTTCAAAAGGACAGTCTAGTTTAAAATGCTTTGGGTTCAACTAAACTGTTCAATAAAATATGTTTGAATCTAAAAATTTCCTTTTTTTCTGTAAGTTAGGGTGTAGATCTCCAAACTACATGTTATAAATTTTGAAAGCACAGTAATTTCCTTAGCATCTCTTGGATCAGGCAAAGGCGTCCCGAATATGCAACGAGTGCTTGTGGTCCTTTGTATAGAGTATTCCTTTTTTTCAGGATGAACCATCCCCTTTCGTTGCTCTGATGTCAGAGTCTTGGTATTATTTTGACAAAAAGACACAGGTACCTTCTTAGTAGTATTTAGTGAAGCAATACTTTATATTAATATATAAACTGCTTAAAAAAGAATTTGTCTACTCAATACTCAAACTGTATACTATAAATATCATTTATCCATTAAATCCGAAATAAAATAAAACACGATATCTGTAGATATAATATTAGATTCAGTGCGAATATAGAAAAAAGTAAAGGAGAGAAAAAACACAAGGTTTTTCTTCCGATCTATTTTAAAAAAAAAGATTTTTTTTCAGACAGCGGCAGCAATTATTCTGCAGGCATCCTGCAGAAAGTGTCAGGCCGAACAAAAATTCCAAGAAATGAAGACATCTGCCATTAAACTTCAATCTTTTATACGACATTGTCTAGTCCAGAAGAGGTACATTAAAATCAAGAAGTCGGTGTTTATTATACAAAGACAATATAGAGCTTACGTTGAAATGAAACAGGCACGAGAGAAATACCTTATTCTTAGGGTAGCTGTCATTACACTTCAAGCTTGCTTTAGGTATCACTTAATACGTCAAGAATATAGACAGAAGAAAGCAGCCATTGTCAAATTACAGTCAGGTACCAGAAAGATCCTCTGCCAGAGCAGATATGGAAAACTGAAACATACTGTGATAGGACTTTAAAGAAAATTTCGACAAAAGTTGTGTGCAGCAAAAGTTAGAAAGGAATTCTTAATTGCCAAGGACGCAGCCATCAAAATTCAAGCATCGTCATATAGAATGCATCGTCAGCAGCTAAACTACAATGGAAAGAAACAAGCAGTTATCCGTATCCAAGCTATGGTCAGAAAGCGTATTGCTGTACAGAAATTTAATAACTTGAAGAAATACTCCGAAGTGAGTCAATGGCACTATCGGGCTAAGGTATATGGACGACTTGTTCGTCATCAATATTTAACCCTCCGAGAAGCAACTATTGTTATTCAGATATTTTACAAAGCTTATAAGACAATATGTATGTATCAAAAAATCAAGAAGGCAACAGTGTTGCTCCAGTCGGGTTATAAAGGTTTCCGAGATAGGAGGCTAAATATACTTCAGGAAGCTGCAATTGTTATGCAGCGGGCCTTTAGATGCCACTTGAACAACAAATGTGTCAAGGTTGGACCAAATTCTTTTTTTATTTTCAATCTAGAAAAGGAGGTCAGGTATTGATTAGAAGAAGATAGATACACTAACACAATTAAAAAACGTTAAAGGTGTAATGAACTTTTTGAATAGCTTACCATTTTTAAAAGGTCCGGCTCTGTGTGCCTCCATCCCTCTCTGTATGTCTTTCTGATAAATTCTTAAAACAGCTAGACTGTGTGTGTCTCTTCTCCTCTGTGTGTCCTTCTCATAAACTCAAGAGAGAGCTTACCACTTAATGTCTGGCTTTGTGTGTTTCTCTGATAAGCTCTATGAATAGCTAAGTATTTAAGTTCTGGCTTTGTGTGTCTCTCTGATAAGCTCTATGAATAGCTAACTATTTAAGGTCTGGCTTTGTGTGTTTCTCTGATAAGCTCTATGAATAGCTAAATATTTAAGGTCTAGCTTTGTGTGTTTCTCTGATAAACTCTATGAATAGCTTACTATTTAAAGTCTGGCTTTATGTGTCTCTCTAATAAGCTCTATGAATAGCTAACTTGTTAAGGTCTGGCTCTATGTGTCTCTCTAATAAGCTCTAAAACAGCTTACTATTTAAAGTCTGTCTTTTCGGTTTCTCTGATGAGCTCTATGAACAGCTAACTATTTAATGTCTGTCTTTTCGGTTTCTCTGATAAGCGCTATAGACAGGTATCTGTTTAAGTTCTGGCTTTGTGTGTCTCTCTGATAAGCTATATGAACAGCTAACTATTTAAGGTCTGACTTTGTGTGTCTCTCTGATATAGCTCTCTGAACAGCTAACTATTTAAGGTCTGACTTTGTGTGTCTCTCTGATAAGCTCTATGAATAGCTAACTATTTAAAGTCTGGCTTTATGTGCCTCTCTAATATGCTCCATGAATAACTAACTATTTAAGTTCTGGCTTTGTGTGTCTCTCTGATAAGCTCTATGAATAGCAAACTATTTAAAGTCTGGCTTTATGTGTCTCTCTAATAAGCTCTATGAATAGCTAACTTGTTAAGGTCTGGCTCTATGTGTCTCTCTAATAAGCTCTATGAACAGCTTACTATTTAAAGTCTGTCTTTTCGGTTTCTCTGATGAGCTCTATGAACAGCTAACTATTTAATGTCTGTCTTTTCGTTTTCTCTGATAAGCGCTATAGACAGGTATCTGTTTAAGTTCTGGCTTTGTGTGTCTCTCTGATAAGCTATATGAATAGCTAAGTATTTAAGTTCTGGCTTTGTGTGTTTCTCTGATAAGCTCTATGAACAGCTAACTATTTAAGGTCTGACTTTGTGTGTTTCTCTGATAAGCTCTATGAATAGCTAAGTATTTAAGTTCTGGCTTTGTGTGTTTCTCTGATAAGCTCTATGAATAGCTAACTATTCAAGTTCTGGATTTATGTGTCTCTCTGATAAGCTCTATGAATAGCTAACTATTTAAGGTCTGACTTTGTGTGTCTCTCTGATAAGCTCTATGAACAGCTAACTATTTAAGGTCTGACTTTGTGTGTCTCTCTGATATAGCTCTCTGAACAACTAACTATTTAAGTTCTGGTTTTATGTGTCTCTCTGATAAGCTATATGAACAGCTAACTAATTAAGGTCTGACTTTGTGTGTCTCTCTGATAAGCTCTATGAATAGCTAACTATTTAAGTTCTGGTTTTATGTGTCTCTCTGATAAGCTCTATGAATAGCTAAGTATTTAAGTTCTGGCTTTGTGTGTCTCTCTGATAAGCTCTATGAATAGCTAGCTATTTAAAGTCTGGCTTTTGTGTGTCTCTCTGATATAGCTCTAGAGACAGTAACTATTTAAGGTCTGGCTTTGTGTGTCACTCTGATAAGCTCTATGAATAGCTAGCTATTTAAGGTCTGGTTTTTTTGTGTCTCTCTGATATAGCTCTAGAGACAGTAACTATTTAAGGTCTGGCTTTGTGTGTCTCTCTGATAAGCTCTCTGAATAGCTAACTTGTTAAGGTTTGGCTCTATGTATCTCCACACCTCTCCGTGTGTCTTTCTGAATTTTAGGAAACAGCAAACCATTACATTCGACAGTTATGTTGAATGGATTAGCAAAGCATTTAAATGCGAAATCTGAATACTAGTAAAGGATGAAGATTAGATAAATGTATTGCTAACTCGGATATGTATTCAATGACATCTTGTTCTAAAGCTTATCTGTTGCCTGATATTATTTTCTAGAAGTAAAAGGTTGACTTTTTGGAACCACTTGGCCAATTTCAAACAAACTTGGTGTTTTATGGTAAAACTGGAATCATGCTTCTTAAGTTGTTTATGCCCCTTTACTTTCCAAACAAAGGAAATCAATTTTATCATCGGATATTCTATCCTAAACCCTGGAGAAAAAAAAATTCTGGCGGGTGTAATTGTTTTGGGGTTTCTTAAATTTCAGGAGATAATTAAAGATGAAAGAAGAAAAGAGTCCAAAAGAAGAAAAGAACAAATCAAAGAAATTAGGGGTATTTCTTAAGACTATTATAGCTCATTAAACGTAAAATCATTAGTTGATTAAACTACATACAGATATATTTTAAAGTCAATTTTATTATACAAAATAGCATTATTATACCTAAAAACACCTGTGACTTGAATTATCTCTTTCTATGGCACCTGATCTCTGATGTTTCGGAGGTCCGTGTTTGCTCTGCTCCTATTTTGTAGTGTTTTGTGGACTTTGATATTGAAACCTCTTCTTCCTTTTCAGAGAATGAAAAAAAATCAGAAAATGGTGTAAACGAAAGTTTTGTTGTTGTGGGTCAATGTAAGTATTTTTCACGATTTGTTCTTACTACATTTATACCATCTCCACTACCGCGGCGAGGGGATATAAACATCGACAAGAACATCCTTATTTTCTTGATTTCTGAAGTATAACAGTTGTTCCTATCAATCATTTAATTTTGACTTAAACATTTATCTGTGACCATAAAGGTCTATATACAGTTTTTATTATGAAGAAATAAAAAGTCTCAGTCTATAAGACCGAACTGCTACTATCTAAAAACAGTACACCAGAAATCAATGTAACAAGCACATTTATTTTATTAAATTAGTGTAAATTAACAGACATATTTTAGTTTACATTTGGTATACCTACTTTGTAAATCATCAGATCATTTTTAAAATTAAAAACACCAGTTCAGCTCTAATATATATAAATTAATTTAAATTATGGGAGAATGTAACTAAATATTTTGAATCATGTATATATACTAACGTTACCAAGTATTAAAAAAATATCAGAGACGTTATCATTTGTTATTGCAGCCCGGAGGACCGGGCTGCTCTATACATATAAGTTTAAGAGTTGGTGTATGGGGATTGAGGTGGGAGAAGTTATTCAGAATTAAAGGTTTTCTAAACATTAAAAAGATTGTTGATCAGAATGTTCTTTCACTTTATAAATTACGAGATACATAATATATTTACTGCCATAAAGTGAATTTGCAAAAATATATATGTTTTTCATATTTAATATATAAAGTTGCTTATCATTTACTATCGACAATATGACAGGTCCCTTTTTTTAGAACATCAAATTTTACTTATCGCATAAAAACATACTCCACGCAGTTCGTGTTTTATATTCTTCAAGTGGAATACATTTTGAATATAGGTGATGTATGCGTCTGGTTTCAATTTATATTTTATACAGCCAACATTTACTTGGGGAATTGAAAAAGTTTAAAAGGGTAACGTTTTTGTTCGATTTTCATCCGACTATAAGTTTTCAAAATATTCTCGACTATCGTCTCCATCATTAAGACGCATGCCTTTTTCACCACTCGGAGATCCTCGGATGACTCGTACCTCGCACATAACCTCGGACGTCAGCGGTGATCTACCATCTTGCTGGTCCAGTCATGTGATCTTATTTGAATTTCTTTCAAATGTCATACATTTGAAATCGGAGTTATTTTGTGGCACACTCAACAGGTTTTTCTTTCTTTCAAAGCCTATTAACATGAGGATGTAATCAAAACCTGTTTACGATAAGGAATTGCACAAATTAAGAAACATTTTCGAAGAACGTTATGCAGAGCGAAATATGAAATGAGTGATAAGGCAGTTTCCGGCGGAGAAATGTAAGGATCTGTTGCGTATTCCTCCACTAATCACATCCGAGGTTTGAATGGAGCGTAGCGGAGTCAGCCGAGGATTGCCGATTGCTTTTTCACACATATCAAAGCGGTTTGATGATCAAGACTCATTGTTGTTTACTTTATATATTTCCCGGGCGACAATTGATGGTTACATCAATGTTTTCTTGTTATTTAATGTAATGTTTAATTGTTCAACTACTTGCAGTTGTAGAGGTACTAGTATACAACTATTTAACTTGATCAAATGGCAACAGAAGGAACAGATTTGAAGAGTATTTTAAACTCCCTTGACAATTTACCTTCCTTGATTTTGGATATATTTGATGTCCATAAACTCAGAAGATTCACATGATTCTTCACCATCTGCACTTTCCGATGCGCCCATTGAAAAATAATACATACATAATATCAAACTTGATCAGAGGTTGTACAAGCGCAAAAGAACGGCATTAGGGTTTTTTTTTTCGTTCAAGTACACTTACGCTGCTCATCTTAAAATTGATCGAAAGTACATAAAATGTATATTCTTTTTTTTTGAATTGTTATGGCTCCCAGGGGAGACAGTGAAATATTGAAATAACAAACAGCATTCAACCTTATACGAGCAAGTCCATTCAAAGAATACAAATCAGGGGGAGAACATACACGGACCTTTAAAGGGGCACAGACACAGTTTCAGCTAAAAAATTTCAAATCTGTTTTTCCATTTTACAAATATTTAACTAGGGTCTTTCTAATGATCATCAAAAATCTTGACTGCAGTTGTCGAGATACAGAACAGATTTAGAGCTCCAAACCTTTTTTATGTATACGGGGTCCATGTCATGTTTTGTTTACATAGATTAATATATTATATATATATTTGTTCAAAGCAGATAATTTCAATAAAGAAGTTAATTCTAAATACAATTTGACAGTTTCCAGTGATTTCCTGAATTTCATTTTGTTATAAATAAGATATTTTATACAACTAAACAAAAACAAGTCACAAGCCCTGTTTATATCTTGAAGAACTTCAAGTTCTGTATCTTGTTTGTTAATCAACAAATGATTTGCATATTTTCGCTGATCATTAGATGATGCCTTAGTTTGGAATTGTAAGAATTAAAATTCGTTTTAAAAAATTTATTGAAACTGTGTCCATGTCCCTATAAAACAACCAGAGCTAGGATTAGGTTCCATGGAGGAGTGAATTTCCCTGCCAACCGATTAGCCCCGCCGTGTGCTCCTTGTTACGATCCATTTTAAAAAAGGGTGAGGGGGAGCCAGAGACAATTAACTGTCCAAAAATTGGCCTCATAACCATTGTATCGGCCATATAACTTGTAATATGATGACCTTAAACTAGATTATTGATATCTTTGTTTCATTATCTTGTTTCGCAATGGTTCGCTTCACTGTAGATATTGTTAGCGTGCTCTTGCGTGAAAAAAGCAGATGATAAGTATATATTGTGACATAAGTAATATACAGTTAAAGTATATCATTGAGGGGGTTAGCAAGATTCCAGTTCCCCAAGGCCAGGACTATTTCCCAAGGCTCCATCCACTCAAAAGTTATGAAACAAGGTTAGAGTTTTTGTGGACAAACGAACTAGACAGACGGACAGGACAAAAGCTATATACCCCCAAAGTTTGATTACTTGAGCATAAAAAGATTGGATGAGTTGAATGAATCTAAAGATACAGTTTTCTAAAACGTACACAAAACACATTGGTAAGATTCTAACATATTTTAATTTTCATGCCCCGTTTTTGAAGATCAGGAGGAATACATTTTGTCCAGTCTGCCAAGCTATCCTGCTGTTTGCAGATATACTCCTTGTGACAAGATCTTTGGAAATAAAAGTATTTTACTTCTTGACCTAGCAATTTGATTGCTTCAATGATCAGCAAATTGACCTTGGAGGTTGACTTGCTTCTGAGAAATTTAACCTTTGCGATGAGCTGCAAAACGAAAATATCAGTGTTTTACGGAAATATCCAAGTTTTACATTGAAATTTATAGGAAAAATCTTTTAAAATCTTCTCAAGAATCACTGGACCAGAAAAGTTTAAACTTACATGGAAGCATCATGGGGTAATGTAGAGTTAAAATTGTTCAAATCACGACCTCCAGGGGTAGGGTGGAGCCACAATAGGGAATCCAAGTTTTACATTGAAAAATACACGAAAAATAATTGAAAATCTTATTCTCAATAACCATTGGGCAGCATCTTGGGGTAGTGTATATTCTAAATTGTCAAAAGCATGACCCCAGTGGGTAGGGTGGGGTCACAATCGGTATTACAAGGGGGGAAATCTGTTAAAGAAGACCATGGTCACAGTTACTCAGGTGAGCGATGTGGCCCATGGACCTCTTCTTTTTATAAACCAATCAATAATTTGAAATAAAGATTAAACATGCGAAATATCCCACCTGTTGTTCAACAAATGTTACTGCGCAGACAGTGATTACCGTTAAAACTACCAGCAGCAAGGACAATCAAAAGAAGCAGCATGAAGACATACAGTTTGGTATTGATAATTGTTCTTTTTGTCCATACTTGTAAGTACAAATTTCTCTAGATGTAAATTAATATATTGCATCCACATGTATTGAATTCTTTTCTTATATGTATTTTAATATTTCTGATAAATGAATTGAAATTTTGTCAGCCAGAATAGCTGCAGATCTGTAGCTGTCTGGTTTGATAAAATTGGTAAATCCTTGAAAGGGGAAGAGAATGAAAGGGGTCTTGGCATTATGTGGAATAAGAAAATAACAAAAACAAATTGTCAAAGAAGATAAATGCGAAGTTCCATATAACTTTTATGCAATTCTAAACCACCTGAACATGAATAGACATGGTTTGAATTACGATGATAGCATGTAATATATCGATTAATCTTGTGATAAAAGAAACCTAGTCTGTTTCATTTTTTAAATTTACTGCAAACTGTGTTTATTCTAGATATTGTAAGAATATATTAAACTGTATAACTACTTAAAGGTATATTAACTCAATGTGAATGGAAAATGTTTACGTTTAAAAAATATTTCTAAAACTCTGATGAAAATCATGAAATTAAATTTTCGTGGAAAGATGCACAAAATAATTCATTTGCAAGACCATTGTATTTTATAAAGTTTTTTAAACAGTTTTGTTATCAAAAAAGAGAATTTCCACTACAAGGTTCAACTATAAGTTGGGAGAGTAGTTTGACAAACCGACCATGGTTAATGAAGTAGCATAATGCATTAATCGTATTACAGTGTACATTTTCTCTTTCAAAATGTCACGAAATTTGTAGACTGTATGGATCCGCCTACGAAGTGCCCATTGGTTTGCCCGATGAACTGGATGCCTTTTTGTGGATCAGACGGACACACCTACAGCAACAAGTGTGAACTCGATGCCTACAATTGTCTGTGAGTTATAAGCAATTAAAGAGAGACAGAAATCATTAAAACTGAAGAATAATTGCACATGCATAACATTCTTTCACTTATTTTTCAGCTTTAAATTGAAGGTTGTGAAAATTCATGACGGTACATGTAAGAATAATACAGTCAATTAAGATGCAACAGCAATCAGCCAAATGGGCCAGGATTATGAAATACCATTGTTATTAATTTGATGAGGAACAACAAATTAAGTAAAATTATGCAGTTGGAGCAAATTGTTATAATTGAAGATTAGAGAACATTGGAAGAACAACATTCCAGTGCAAACAGAAAAATATTCCAATCATTTACAATACTTGTGCAAGTTTAAACTATATATTGTCACATTGCTGTTATGCCCACACAAAGGTGTTTACCTGTGAATGTACTCACCTTCATATTTGAAGAATCAGAGAAGGCCCTACAATAATTCTATAATTTACAAAGAAGTCTGTTTTCAGTCCCCCAATCGCACGAATCGTTCTCTTGTATGGTGAAACGAAATTCCGAAGACCCGCCCATATTTATTCCAAAATAGGGCAACTGTGTAAAAAGTAACATAAGTTAAGGGTGCAAGGTTTTGTTAAAAACACCATTTCGACCCCCCCCCCCCATTTGGCCCACAGGATGAAGATAAAAATTTTGACACTATCACATCTTCAGGACCCCACCATTTTCCATCCAAGAAATTTCTTGGCGTAGCCGATAAAATTGTAAGGTAAGCTTGGGAAACTAGGTTTTAATTAGAAAAACGGGTTTTATCCCTTAACCATCCCCTAACTATTACACTTATCTAAATTCTGAAACCTTAATACAAATTTATACAAGTAAAAACTGAAGGGCACTTTTAATCATATTTCAAACAACGAATGAGCTTCTGCGAAAAAATGTAAGAGGAGTTCAAAGGAACAGGTTTTGTAGAAAATCGATTTCGACACCACTAGATTCCAAATCGTCCCAAGAGTGAAAATTGAAATCTTATTCAGATCTCCTAGACACTCCAAATCATGTTCCAAAATATAAATTGTTTTGTGCAAAAAAAAAGTTCAAGGAAACAGGTTTTTGTTGAAAAACGGTGTTTTCGACTTCTACTTGGTCCCTAGGGTGAAAATGACAATTCTGAAGCCCTAGCTTTTTCTTTACTGCATCTAAACATATTATTAAAACGACATGTATATATTATCCACTTCCCGAACCTTTATAATCGTCTCTACAAACCAAAAAAACTCACTGATTTGGGGTTTTTTTTGCCGATTTTTTTTATGCTTTATTCAAAACAAGGGATATTATTTGTTTACAGAGATTGGGAGGTAGATTAATATATACAGGATGGATAAAGAATGTTTCTAGAACTGGGGAGTGATTTGTTGATTGACCAATGCTGAAAAATGCAGCTACACCTACATCGACATGAGACCTTCGTTTACACAGTCTCATCCAAGGGACCGCGATCTCCGCGCCCCGTACTTGGATTTGAAACTTCGACGTTAGCATCTATTCCTTATTTCGAAACGCTAAAGCAAGCACTCTATTCACAGCACAACGCAGGCGATTTAATACAGTTTTAAATATAAAAGTAGAAAGGGTAGCGTTTTGAAAGCATTTCAGCAAAAAATATTTCTAGTAACCAAAGCAGCGCAAGGGCCATTTGTTGAAATATAGAAAAAAAAATTAGATTTATATTAATTTTTTTTCTTAGTGACATCAACCTAGTATGCAAGTAATAAAGAAATCTGAACAAACAAGAGGCCCATGGGTCACATCGCTCACCTGAATAATTTTGGTGATGCCGTTCTTTACCAGATTCCCCCACTTGTAATACCTACTGTGGCCCCACCCTAGCCCCCCAGTCATGATTTTAAGAATTTAGAATCTACACTACTCCAGGATGCTTCCAAATAAGTTTCAGCTTTTCTGGCCCAGTGGTTCTTGAGAAGAAAATTTCTAAAGATTGTCCCTATATATTTCAATGTAAAACTTGGATTCCCTATTGTGGCCCCGCCCTAACCTGGGGGGGGGGGTCACGTTTTGCACTATTTAGATTCTACACTCCCCAAGGATGCTTCCACGTAAGTTTCAGCTTTTCTGGCCCAATTGAGAAGAAGAGTTTTGAAGATTTTTCCTACGTATTTCATTGTTAAACTTGGATTCCCTATTGTGGCCCTGTCCTACCCCTGGGGGTCATAATTTTAACAATTAAAAAAAAATCTACACTACCTTAATTAGGATGTTTCCACATAAGTTTCAGCTTTTCTGGCTCAGTGGTTCTTGAGAAGACTTTTTTAATGACCCCACCCTATTTTTGTCTTTTCTTGATTACTCAGTATCTCCACTTGCAAGGGGACTTTCAATATAAGAGGTATAACTCCTCTTCACCCCTTCTCCTACTGCTAGGTTTTCATTTTCACAATTTAAGCTTCCAATCACCCAAGGATGCTTTGTACCAAGTTTGGTTAAAATTGACCCGGTGGTTCTTGAGAAGAAGATGAAAATGTGAAAAGTTTACAGACAAACGGACGGACGGACGATGGACAGTGAGTGATCAGAAAAACTCACATAAGCTTTCAGCTCAGTTGAGTAAAAACTGAAGAGTGGCGTTTCGAAAATATTTACTAGTAATGGCAGGGCTAATAAAATAAAAATATTTGTTTGATGTGCTCGTCAAAATCGCCCCTACCCAATCATTTTTTTCATCACTGAATCTCCCCTTTTCCATAGTATAAATTCTCTAGCTGTATATAGGATTCTTTTTGATTGGAGCTTTATTGCAATAAATAATAAATCTATATACTATCCAAAGTGTAATGGAAACCAAAAAAAAAAAAAAAAACAACCAAAAAATCTGAGTCTGTGATTTTTGTAGTTATTATTTCGTCCAATACTACAAAGCAGAAAAAAATAACTACCTACCTACCCACCTTTAAAAATGAAACAAAAATATTATACTGATTGCCCAGATAGATGACACACGACAAACACTTGATTAGTGCATAAACTGTCTCCAACAGTAGGGATAAAAAGTTGCGGAAATCAGCATCTTTGTCATGTTCCTATTAGTTCCCTTTATATGGGTAGGTATTGTTATGTGCTAATTGTATTAACACACGCCCAGGTAGAATTAACCAGAAGTCTCTGTCGAGACTGAAGCTATACTGATTTGTACTTACAGTAAAAGAAGAGAAAAGCAGTTGGGAATTGAGACTTTACAACAGCAATAAATAGAATAATAATTCTTGATTAAGTCTAATTATGTTCTTAGTGTAGTCTGCTTGCATGCCACATTATATTATAATCAGACTAAAACCTTATTTGGAGTAGCATTTTGAGAGTATTTAACAGAAATTTCTATTTTTTAGTAACCAAGGCAATAATGTTCATCAAAGTCAAAAACTGATATGCAGAATTGTGTATCTTAGTGTAGTCTACTTGTGTGCCAAGTTATATTGAAATCAGACCAAAACTGTAGGAGGAGTAGCATTTTGAAAGAATTTCACAGAAATTTCTATTTTAAGTAACCACGGCAACACCGTTCATCGAAGTCAAAAACTAGTATGCAGAATTGTGTACCTTAGTGTAGTCTACTTGTGTGCCAAGTTATTTTGAAATCAGACCAAAACTGTAGGAGATGTAGCATTTTGAAAGAATTTCACAGAAATTTCTATTTCTAATAACAACGGCAACACCGTTCGTCGAAATCAAAAACTGATAAACAGAATTATGTATCTTATTGTAGTCTACTTGTTTGCCAAGTTATATTGAAATCAGACCAAAACTGTAGGAGAACTAGCATTTTGAAAGAATTTCACAGAAATTTCTATTTTTAGTAACCATGGCAACACTGTTCATCGAAATTAAAAACAAATGCACAGAATAATGTACCTTAGTGTAGTCTACTTGTGTGCCAAGTTATATTGAAATCAGACCAAAACTGTAGGAGGAGTAGCATTTTGAAAAATTGTTTACAGACAGACAGTTGGACAGACAGATGTACGGACGCCGGACGCATTACTATCGCATAAGCTCCAGTAGAGCTAAAAATGAAGACTTTCATTCCTATAAGCGTTGGCTTTTTGAAATAAATAAAAATATTTGATAAAAATATCCAGCCCTAATCATATTAATGAAGAAAAATACCATTTTGTGAAAAGTTCGGTAAAGTCATACTGTTTTCTATGGTTTAGTCAAAATATGAGATCATTTTATTTATTGAAAAATACCTATTAAGGTGAAAAATCTATTAGACACGAGGAACCTACTGTATTCATATAAACACAGAAAATAAAGCTTGCTTTAGTTTTTAGTCATAAAGGTTAAAAAATCACAGAATATGTAACTTAACACCAATTTCAACTTGTCAAATATGCATGTACATATAACTAATATTATGTTTTTTTAGCAAAAAAGTAAGAGAAATTCAGAGACTGAGGTTTTTGTAAAAACACTTTTTCCAAAGGTAGAACCAATAAGTTGAAATCTTCTTACACTTCCACAGGAGACCACCAACAGCATTCTTAAAGATGAATTGGCAATTGCAAGAAATGTAAGAGTATAGTTCAGAAAAACTGTTTCATGTAATAAAAATAACGTTTACAACGCCCAACCCCCCTTTAAAACTTTCATGTACATCTCAGGGTACTCCAAATCATGACATAAATATGTATGGGCAAGACAGGTTTGTTTAGGGAACCAGGTAGAATACAATAAGTTTGATACACCCCACCAGATTTGGCTCCCCTAGTTGAAAATGAAAATCTTTCAATCTTTTTGCACATTTGCAGGGCACAACTAATCACATTTCAAAAGATGAGCTGCTTAAAATGTAGGAATAGATTTAGAAAGAAGCTAGTGTGATGAAAGGACAGAAATCCTTTAAATGGGTAACCATAGTGAGCGAAGCAATAAATTACCAAAATATCAAATCCATTATCTCTACAGAGGCCTGGTAATTCAAAGATAAGGTAAACATAAGGAATAGGGGTACACCTGACCAAATTAGGAAAACTAACTATTTATCGTCAAATGATTCTTAATCTTCGCTCTGCTCAGCAGGCAACACAAAAATCCAGTAAATAAAATATTTGTTTAAGTTTAGTCTATTAAATTGCGTACCAAGTGTTACTGAAATCGGATTTAAACTGTAGGAGGATGGATTACATCATTTCATTAAGCAAACCATTTTGTGTTAATCAAAATCCCATATAAACAATTATGATTTTACTTTCATCTACTTGTGTAACATTGTCTATTGAAATGGGACAGAAACAGTAGGCGAAAAATTCTGTGAAAAAATTTACATAACTCTCGAAACTGCTTTTCGAAGCAAAAACTGATACATGGTATCATGTCTCTTAGTAAAGTCTACCAAGCTTTACTAAATTCAGGCCAAAACTGTTGGAAAAGAGTCATTTTGAAAGAATTTCATTGAATTTCTTCTGTTAGTGACAATGGCAATACTGGTTCTAGAATTCCAAAACAAAATATACCGTAGATCAGTAATTTTTCGCGAGAAAGTTTATAATATTGACTCTTGATGAGCGAGACAAAATTTTCTCGAATAGTGGTGAATACTCTAGATAATCCTAAGGAATACTAATATACGCGAAAATATATTTTCACGAGCACACTGTCTCGTGTAATTACATGAAAATAAAGATAATCGCGAATAAGAAGTGATTTACAGTATGGTGTAGCATTATCTACTTGTCTGTGAAGTCTTGTCATTTCAATACTGTGGGAACAGTAGCGTTAAAAAAGAATTTAAATAAATTCATATTAAAGTGACTATGACAAAACCTTCTGTCAAAATGAAAAGCCGATACTAGTACTTAGAATCATTTTACTTTGTTATATTATAATATACTTGAGTAACGTTTTGAAAGACTTTTCCAGACAAACGGACAAACAGACATATGACGGATACCTTAGTAGGGCAAGAACTCTGACCAGTAGAGATTTAAAAAAAACTTTTATCTTCATCTTGACTGTTCTTTTTTGTTTCTTTTTTTTCCTTTGTATGATTTCTTATATGCGCTACTTATTGCATTAACGGTCTCTAGGTAAATAGTTGAATGTCAAGTAGCTTTGAACATTTTGGAATCCAAAATAAAAAAAAACTGATATCGGCATATTTTAAAAAGTTGAAGAATCCTTAAGAATTCAGGTTTTGTTGCGAGAATTAAAGTTTTGTTATTTTCTTCTTTGATAGACCACAATATTAGGCCAATTTTTTTTTTTGTTTGGGAATACATAGGGGAAAATTTTTTAGAATCTTCAGATAAACAGCGGGGTTAACATGCCTCATATGAACATAAGCATTTTTTCCCTCTCTCTCTTGTGTATCAGCTCGCTCCGTGATCGGGAGATCGTGAGTTCGAATCCCGGTCGCGACTGACCTAAGTCGATAAAAAATGGTTAGCAACTGTTCCTTCTCAATGCGCTAGGCACTTGAAGCGGAAGTTGCGGGTCCTTCGAATGAAACCTTAAAAACCGAGGCTCGTGTCACGGTGGGCGTCGCTATGATAAAGATTCCTCACTGCTCAATGGCCCTATTTTAAAGATTCCTCAGCTGCTCAATGGCCCTGAGTGCCGAATAAAGGTAAAAATTTGAAGTTCTTCACCGGTATATATGATGACGTCTCTACTGTGTGAAAAATTCTCGAATGGGGCGTAAAAAAAACATACAATCAATCAATCTTGAATAAAAATTGAATAGTAAAAGCCTAAAATTCACAATTTAACATATAAGTAAATGTCCTCTGAAGCACTGAAGAGGGCCGGGTGGTTGTGGCCATTATACTATACTTATCTCCTTCGGAAGATGAGCTTCATATAAAGATATACAAAAATGATTAAATTTTAAAACTGAATTGTATGAAATTTGTCTTTGCCAAATGATTGTTGACAGCTTGAAATATCATTTAATAAAAAAATCTATATCTAATGGTAAATTTGCCCCCCCCCCCCGCCTATAAAGAAATGCATTTACTCGTAAACAATTCTTGATGACTTTCAAAGATTTTGAAGAATTTTGTTTTATTCAAGAGATTGATTGATCGTATATTGTTTAACGTCACTCTCGAGAAATTTTCACTCATATATATGTAGACGCCATTTGCCGGTGGAAAGCTACAAATTTAGCCCTATACTCGGCACGCAGGGTCATTGAACAGTAAGGGAACTTTTTCGTGCCAGCACCTACTGCGTCACGGGACCTCGATTTATACGGTCTTATCCGAAGGACCGGTCTCCACGTCCAACAATGGGATTCCAATTGTTCAAGAGAAATGTCAATGACGAAAGTTAGACAAATCGAAAAACATGACAAAACAAATGAGCAACTTCAGGGGAAGGTATATTTCTCACCACTACGTGTATACAAATATCAAGTTGTTTGTGTTGTTCAGTTAATATAATTGTCGAATTGAGGAAAACAAATGTCATCTCTCAATACACCTCCATAATCCTTGAAAATTAAGGAAGGTTAACCCGATTTTCAATATAAAATGTCTATACTGTTACTTCAAACAGTAGCTTAGTAGTATCGTAAACACCAAATAGTTTTTCCTGAAAGATTGGAATGTCCAGGGTTTTGTCAGATATAAAAAAAGAGTTGACTGTTCCTTTTTATTTATACAAACTTTTATTCACAAAATAGGCAAAACCTATTTTAGTCCTCTTACTGTTCCTTTGCCAAAAGGCAGGCATTAGAAGCAGAGTCGCAGCCAGGTCTTTCGAAAGAGACCTTCAAAACAAAATCCAGTTTCACAATAGTGATAGTACAACAAAGTACCGCCACTGCTCAGTAGCCTTGAATGTATAGATTTTATTCTAAAGCCGTTCGCTATTAAATGGTGACTTTTCTATATGGGGGGAGAATTCTCAAATGGGGCATTAAACATCTTATAATCACTGTATACAATAAATCACTCATTAGTTCAAATTTACAGTTATAAGTATTATCTTCTTATGCTAATCTAATGGTGAAATGAAGATACAATGTATATGGAGATAACAAACAGTATTCAAACTCAAAAATGTTTAAACAATACATTTGCAGCAGAGCAATCATGGACCTCCAAAACATCAGAGGTGGGGTCAGGTGGCATGGAGAAGTAAACATTCCCTTGTCATAATCGGGAAATAACTGAAAAAAAATGTTGACAATTCATCGTGTAAGACATGGCCTAACAATAACATGTAGTACAGTAGATCACAAAATTTTCGTGACTCCTTATTTTCGGGGAAAAGTCATTGACTCTTGATGAGAGACAAAATTTTCACGAATAGTGGTAATTGCTCTAGATAATTCTAAGGAATACTATTATACGCGAGAATATATTTTCACGAGCACACTGTCTCGCGTAATTACACGAAAATAAAGATATCGCGAATAAAAATTGATTAACAAAATGACAACGGTATATATTGTTGCATAAGTAAGGGAAGTTGACTTTAGAAAAGTTAAAGTTGTCGCGTATATCATAAAGCTCGGTTTTAGATTACCAGTTTTTTTTTTCTTTTTTAAGTAAACTATCAAAACATGAAATAGATGTGTCAGACTCTGTGGTATCTTTTTATTTCAAGCACCTCGTGATATATCGTATTGACATATAAAAATGAAAATTACCATTGTTAATTGACAATACATCGTCGATATATCTAAATGTTGAGTTAAAAGCCACAGCAAGTGTTTTCTTTTTTTCACCTATAAGATTTTGGACAAATTATGTTTCATATGAATACAAAAATTGGTCTGCTCTTAACGAGGCGAAATTGGTACCCATGAGATTTCAAATAGACTGTTGGAAAACCTGGACTTCAAAAACCTCATAGATATTGTCAATCAGAAACTCAAGAATCTTTTAAATACCAACATCAGAGTACTTGTGAGTACAATCAATGTTTTTAACAAAATAATTTTTGCAAAAGACTAATGTCAACTTAATTAAATTTATGAAATTCATTTTTATTGAAAAAGAAGCTATCAATGATATCTAAAAAATCTGGAGTTAAATTTTTCGTAAGGAAAAATATATAAAGATGAAAAATCTAAGTTTTATGTTGTTGATTTTGATAAAATTTTGAGATTTCAAATATTCCATGAGTTCCTTGGAATTTTTAAATATCCACATCTGATTTACAGAACTTTTTGAATATATTGGAATAAATAAGTGGAAGATGTGAAAACAACTGTTAATTACATTCAAATATATTTAGATATTAGAAAAGATTTTTGCAACATAGTAAGGGGGAAAAAATGGTTGCTATGGCAGTGAGTGAGAAATTTCTAATTACTTCATTGTGTGATTTCATTTTTATCTTTCTACAGAATACATATTTACATAAACCAAAATCAATTTTTACAGGTAATGATGTGGTCTAAATTTCTTCATTCGAAAGCGTTATAAACGTATAACAACACTAAGTGCAATTAACACATTGAATTTATTGCATGTAATGAAGGTGTTGCCAGTTGACATTTTCATGACAACTTAATAGCTGAAATCCCGATCCTATTTCGGAATTTCAGAGATATTCTCTTTCAGAGAGAGACAGAGAGCGCAATTTTTTTTTTCTCTTTTTTAAACGGAACACAATTTTACTTACGATGTAGTTTTCTTCAGGAAATCAAAGAATCAAAGATTTAAAAATACATAAGCGTTTTTGATCGAACAACAGGGGAAAACATTAAAAACCCCATTTATACAGCGAAGTGAAAATAACTTGAGTACTTAAAAGAAAAAAAGAAATCCAAAATAAAGAAACAAGGCACGAAAACAAGATGATAACTGTACAAATTAAATGATGATTAACAGAAGAAATACCGTGTGAAACAAAGAATAAAAGTACATTATTTTTTAATTAATAATTATGTAGAACATAAAATTAAATATTCTTCAAATCCCTTTTTCATTTAAATAAAAAATTAGAAAAATGTCTTAAACTGATGTACAAACTGAAAATAAATTTTTAAAAAAAACTTTTTCCTGTTAAAGCTTGGTTTACGAATTATTTCTATTGATTTTAAATTATCTGTACTTGTGTTTCACTTTTGAATATGTATATTGTTAATCGACGGTTAAATTGAGTAAATGTAAATTGTTTGGACATGAAATACAGCAGTCTCATCAAGTCGACATTTCGTGAATTATATAACCGATACATTGACTTAAAATCTGTGGTTGAGGTTGAATCACAGGGGCATCTTATCCACTCTGTTCTCTACTTCACATAAAAAGTGTATTTTTTATGTGAAGTAGAGGACAGAGTAGATAAGATGCCCCTGTGTTTGAATGTTGACTGAGACTATTATTTCCACACTGTCATTGCCTTGGTTTTTTTTCATTTGTCCGATCACAACTATAGGAGCACAGGACGGGTTTGATCGGTCGAGCAGGGATGCTTCTTCCTTCGTGGCACCTGATCTAATCTCTGATGTTTTTAGAGCTCCTTCTTTGCTCAGCTCTAAAATTGTGTCTTTTCAATGGACTTTTGAGCTTGATAAATATTTTTTATCTTAGCATTTTTCCTTGTATGAATTTGAAATTGAGAATTGCTTGGTATAGCAAGTGAATATTACCATAATGTGTCTAACGAGAGAATTTTAACAGAACTGCTTGAGAAGCAAGTGGAATTTACAGTAAAGTTCAAAGCGAAATAAATGTTTTTTTGAAAATAAACGGTAAGTGCTAGATATAGGAAGTGAAGATTCACCATGTCGTATCCTACAAGTGATGCATAAAAAGGAAACTGCTTAATAGCTATGATGCGTGGTGCATTTAATAAGATATGCATGCTTGATATAACAGGCGAGATTGCTATAGCGTGTTCTATTGCTATGAAATCGCTCATCTTCTTCAGGAGGAATTTTCGTCTTTTTTCTTGATTAGAAGAAACCCATGAATTCGCGTCTTTCACAAAATATTTAAAAATGTTATTTTAAGTTTAATTACATCTGTTCAATTACCAAATCAATACTAACATATAGAAAACTCCATATTGAACATTTTCGGAATTACTAGTACTAATATCTACTGTTTTATAAAAGAATGAATTAAATGAAGATAACGAACAGTATTGAAGACCAAAAGTCCATTTACCAATATAAATTTTGAAGGAGAGCAAACACGGACCTCTAAAACAACAAAGGTGGGATCTTGTGCCATGGAGGAATGAGCATCCCCAGCCGAATTGTCACGCTCGCCGGTGTACTCCTTGTCGTGATCTGAAAATAACTGAAAAAATCTAACGACAATTCAGTGTAAATAATAGCCAAATGATTAGTATGAAAAACGTCAGTCAGAATGTTTCATAACAAAATAATTTTGCAAATGGCCAATGACAAGGTAAATAAATTTACAAATTCCATTTTTATCGAAAAGGCAGCCGTCAATGATGTCAAAAAGCCTGGAATTTGATATTGGTAAAATCTCTCAATGTAAATTTAATGTAGTATGCATTTTTCTGGAATGCACATAAGGTTCGGCATAAGTATGCATCTTTGCTAATGAAAGTTTGTGATCCGCTCCTATCCTGATGAAGACGAGAGAAGCTAGCAAAGATGCAGCATATGGTGCTGTTACGAGTGGCTATTCTTAATCTCTTGTAATTTCAAGAAGAGACGAGGATCAGCTTTACCCACGACAGACAGTATGTACTCTCTGCCCATTATTGAACATTTGCCATATAAAGACACGAATTTTAAAGTTTAAGAGAAGTAATGATTAATGATAGCGAATGACTAATAATTACGAGGGCGGGCTGACATTTTTACTCTTTGATAAAATGTACATATTGCAAGTGAGGGCATATTGATCAAATTTTAAGTATGACAGAAGACCCTATAATCTGTATTCTTTTAAACTAACATTTATTTGAGATAATTTACCAACATTCATTCACTATATCATAGCATGTTCAAAGCCATCTACCCATGAGAAGAAAAAAAAATCCTGTTCAAGGTCATCGCTTGATAAAATTAAAATTTAATAATAGAGATATTTTTACTGTATGGCAATCAGATCATTCAGTTGATGTTTCATGTTTTTCACAGAGTACAAACAAATCATCTCACCTCATGTGAATTGAGAGATCAAGTGGTATGACTAGTCAACAACCGAACAACCATTCTCCAACATAATGAATTACTCCCAATCTACTCAAGGATATAAATCCTAATCATCAGCCCTATGCATCTTAAAAATTCGGGGGGGGGGGGGGGGGTCCTCTTAAATAAGACATTTTTTTTATGAACAAAAATATTATATGGTAAAATTATATGATAATCATATATTATTTTTTTTTAGCAAAATTTAGATATCAAGGCAACATGATCAGGGCTAATAAAGATTCCACCAGGGACGTTGAAAAAAGAAATACAAAAGCCCATACCAACGCACGGAACATCTGGAAGTCTTCAATTATCAGAAAGAAAACCAAAAAAGGATTTTCAGAGTAAATGTTGCTGGAGTCCTCCATTGTGACTCAGAATTCTAAAAGATTACAAACAACATCACATGAAATCAACAACACACAAAACAAGGCCTCCATAGAAAATTCTTGCTGAAAAAGATCAACAAAGAGGAGCTGTCTTGCCATATATGACTAGATGGAAGAAAACTGAATCGGCCATGTTCTTTCAAAAATTAAAAATTCTTATTTATTAAAGGTAGCCTCTAGATGAATTTCACCAGGAACGAGGAAAGTGGAACAGAGACAGCTGCCAAGAGATTAAAATATGACTAGATGGTACAGAAATATCTAGTACTTTACCATGTTTATGATTCGGAGGGAAAAATTTTGTGTTTTGAGCACCATGTTCTTTCAAAAATTAAAAATTCTTATATATTAAAGGTCAGGTCAAGGTCATTATCTTTCTCCTTGACATTAAGAATAAAAAATAACTGTTGCCAATCATGTGATACCTACTTCTATTTCACAAGTTTAATGATTGTTCTTTTTGCATAAAAACATATTACTATATTGGATAAGGATTTTGGCTAATCAGTTTTTCTTAGATATTAGTTATTTTCATATGCTTCCTATATTTAACTTTTTCTTATTTTCACATATAATATAGGTCTTATAAATGTACAAAATGATACAAAAACAAAAAGTTTTGATTTTAGTGAGAAAAAAATACTTTTTATGGATTTTTGGCTCAAATTTGCACTTTGATATGAAGCGCTTAAAAGCTAATAAAGTTCTAGTTTATTTGAAAAATCATATTTATTTGATATATTTTGAAAGTTTAGTCAAATATCTCCAAGTCTTTGATTGTGTAAAAATTATAGCTAAATTCATTGTTCTATTACAATTTTGAGAGGCAGAAAAGAAGTTATTTTCATACGCCACCATTCCGCCAAAAATATAGTCCATTTTCAAACACAGTTTACCATTTCTATTTAAAGTTGTACAATTGTGATGAGGAAAAATTTCTTTTAAATTCCTTACACTTCAATATGTAAGACATATAAGCAAATATGCTTTGAATGTTTCATCTAGTCAGAAACCAGAGAAGAATCCTACCTTAACTAAGGGTTTTACTGGTTTGTGTGCAAGTTCGGTATGGCAAAACAGTCGTAACATTGATGAACCAAGATTTCTGAAAAAATCAAAACGTACAAAGATAAAGAACTAAATATTTAATTATTTACTTTATTAATGGTAAATGGGGGAAAGGTGGCTACAGAACTGTAGCTCTCCGAAAAAATATATTGACTGAGCGGAGATCTACTGTGCCACCCATTGAAAGAACTGTGTATTTATAGCGCTTAAAAAAGTGCGATTGTTTCTACATGAAAAATTCTTACCTCAATTGCAAAAAAGCTAGATTTAGAAAAATTCCTTACTCCTATGTTGACATCTGTACAAAGAGCGTTGGACCGAATTATCTTGCAAACCAAAATGGCAGTATAAATAGGCGAAAATTTCAATAATCTCAATTTAAGGGCCAGGAGGGCTATTTTAAAACAACAATTATAAGGAATGTTTTGTTGTGGAAACAGTGAAAAAATATGTTAGGAACACACGGTTAATAATATTTTGAGATGACAGTCTTAAAAACATAGAGAAATAAAATCGCAACTTTTTGTGCGCATTACAAATATATTAGGTTAGAAAATCATGTCCTAATATGGATAGGATACCTTAATCCCATGCAATTCTATAAAGAGTCGGGGATTAACTTTTGTTGTGGAAACAGTGAAAGAATATGTTAGGAACACGCGGTTAATAATAATTTGAGATGACAGTCTTAAAAACATAGAGAAATAAAATCGAGAAACAGCGCACTTTTTGTGCGCATTACAGGATGGATATATAAGGTTAGAAAATCATGTCCTAATATGGATAGGATACCTTAATCCCATGCAATTCTATAAAGAGTCGGGGATTAACTTTACTCATAACAGAGAGTATGTCCATATATTGTTTTACAAAGGCGATTATTGAACATTTTTGCCATATATGGAAATTACGTCATCAACGAGAAGTTATGGTTAATTCTAGTTAAGGACTAATAATAAAGAAGGCGGATTGACATTTCTATTCTTTAATAAAATTTACACTCTTGCAGATTAGGTTAATTTTATCTAATTTTAAGTATGTCAGATGGACGTTATTATTAGCTTATAATCTGCATTCTCACGGTGTACTCAGACACAGGGGGTCATAATCATCTATGCATCTGAGAAATTAGGAAATGTTCTACTGAGTAAGAAAAATGATGTTAACAACAATTTTATTTGATGAATATCGACCTTTACCATGACATGAATAATTTGGAAATTGAGACATTGAGAATAGAAAAGCAAAACACCCGTGCCACCTTTGGACACCCACGCAACATTTGGAAGTCTTCAATTATATCGTGCAGAATCAAAAAAATTAAAACTAGAGGCACTGTAAGCGATGAGCTCACTAAATGATACCCCCCACCTCTCATATAGTTATAATGGCAAAGTCCATGTTTTGCTGTGGCCGGGAAACCCAAAATATGTGTCGGATCAAAAAGTAAAATAGGAGGTGCACAATGGCAATATCCCAGATAGCATGACTATGTTGGGCCAACATTTGTTAAAGGTTGTATGGTTGGCGTTGGGGGAACAACGTTGGGCCAACGTTGGACCAATGTTACCAAGTCAAGCTTCTCGACCATGACGGAATTCCTATGTTGGTCCAACCTTGGTCCAACGTAAGCAACTTCCATTCACTTTAGCTTCCAAAGAAGGAAGGATCATGGCGTTGGCCCAACGTTGGACCAATGTTTATAATACACCCTTAAAGAAAGTGTATTTACAAGTTGGTAGTAGTATGTTGGCCCAATGTTGGCCCATTGTTTGTAATACACCCTTAAAGAACGTGTCCTATCAAGTTGGTAGTAGTATGTTGGCCCAACGTTGGCCCATTGTTTGTAATACACCCTTAAAGAAAGTGCCTTATCAAGTTGGTAGTAGTATGTTGGCCCAACGTTGGCCCATTGTTTGTCATACACCTTTAAAGAACGTGTCCTATCAAGTTGGTAGTAGTAAGTTGGCCCAACGTTGGCCCATTGTTTGTAATACACCCTTAAAGAACGTGTCCTATCAAGTTGGTAGTAGTATGTTGGCCCATTGTTTGTAATACACCTTTAAAGAACGTGTCCTATCAAGTTGGTAGTAGTATGTTGGCCCAACGTTGGCACAATGTTTGTAATACACACAAGTGTTATTTTGTTTTAGGTCTTTCAAAGATGGGATATTTACGGTATATTGGGCCAACGTTGGCCCAATTATTATACTTCCAACTAATGGATGGTGTTAATTTTATAATTAGCTGCTGAGCTTTACGTTGGGACAAGGTTGGCACATTCTGAAATAATTAAAAGGACTTTCTATGTCCATGCTTATCATTGGATGACTGCTTTTGTTTAGATATGATATTTTCAACATTTTAACTTTGCACTTAAGTGATCAAGCACCAAAGAGTGTTTTATTCTATTTTTTGAATTGTGTATATGCTTATTTATTTGTAATAACCCAGATAGCGGAACACCGTTGGCCAAATCTTACATTATGGTTCTATTATCTATGTTGGGTTACCTTGATTAGGCCAACAATGGCCCAACTTGGAATATTGATAGCTGGTTATGTATAATAGTGCGCTAATGTTGAGCTAACTGTTGGCATTATATCATAAAACTATAATCATGAGAGAAAATATTTGTTTGAGGATTGGCATCGGCCCTACGTTGGTCCAATATACCATGAATCTGACTGAGGATCATGGGTAGACCACAACCGGGCTACTTGTAATATCCGCGCCATTTTTAATCTGACACGAGCGAGCGTAATGAGACTGATACCTTGCATATCTGCATTAACTTTGTAAGTATTAATAATATGTTTGCCTCGGCACAGCTGAATTAACGTTTAGTTTTTAAACGATATCATGTACAAATCTGTGTAAATCAGACACGGGGAAGTGCAGAGGCCAGTTGCTGTTGGGTCAATACTGTACAGATAGCATGCTAACATTGGGCCAACGTTGGTCCAATGTAATCGGTTACATCGGGCCAATGTTGGAAAATGGCATTGACCTAATTTAAGTTAGCTCATCGGCCCAATGTTGGCCTGATGTGATGGGCCAACGTTGGCCCAATGTAGAGTGTTATGTCTACAGATATTGGCCCAACGTTGCGCCAACATTGGCCCAATGAATGCGACATTGTTGGCGAAATGTCAACAAGAACATTGGGCCGATGTTGGCAAATGACGTTAGCCCAGTGTCATTTTGCTCCTTTGCCCAATGTTAGCCCGATATATTGGACCAACATTGGGCCAATGTGTATAAACATTTAATTGTTACAAATCTGTATATTAACAAATCTGATCATCTCTACAATCAGAAATAAATCTACAACCAATCCTTTTTGAAAAATCAAGCTAGCTAAAATATTAAAATTCTTATAATTTATCAAAACAAAATAAATTATCAGTGATTAATTTTTTTTGTTTCTATACAAGAAAAATAAATGAAAGTATAAAAATGTGTTTTGATACACTTAAAACAATAAATAATTTGCTCTTTATTTAAATTGAAATTTGTGTCTATAGTAGAATACATTTCCCAAGTCTAACTTAATTTACTTATATACAGTTAACGTCGAGTACATAATAAAACATTTTGAAAATGATGAACATGCTGAAGATAAAACAAAATTTATTCAGTACTAAACATAAATTGGGTTCTTTCATTTAAAATTTGTTCATTGTAACGACAAATTTTCTATACATGTATTTTATATGGGGCAACATTGAATCAAAATCGTTGTGATGATGATGATCAAGCGTAGAAATGTTATACATAAATGCCTTCATCACGCAAGCTAATCACTTAATCACACCATGAAACAAAAAAGACGGTTGTTTTTTAATTGACAGCTTAAACATATAGTGATATACTTGTAAATTTAATCGTATGTTTACTCTTTACTGAGAAAAGTAACAAATGTATTAAGTACCAAATATTACAATTTTAGTGTTACTGGAGATTCTAAAAAGACAAGGAGAACACAATCAAAGAATGGCTAAGGTATGCCATGAACAGGGATGGGGGAGGAAGAAACGGACAGAGAGGAAAAGAAGGGGGAGGAAGAGACTCGGGAAGAGGAAATGGAGACGTAGGAGAGCGATCAGATGGAAAGTGGCAGTGCCTAACTTTTTTACTGTAATATAGTGTGACATACCTGTAGTTCTACCCTTTTTTGTGTCTGTTTGTCGGTTATAAACACGATGCAGATGCCAGAAACATTTTTGTGTAAGTAAACAAAATGACGGGATTCATTTTAGTATTATTTTAAGAACAGGAGGGCTTTGTTTATTTGTTAGACGTGCTTATTGATACCTGTAATTTACTGAACTTGGGCATAATTTACATCAGAGAGGGAGTAATACAGTCATGTAACCCTACATGTACAATGTATCGCTTGAAGTGAGCATCGATGTTTAATTCTTTATTAATGTTTTCTTCATGCACTGAGCAATAAAATTATAGTATGTTATAACTTAATTTTATATTTTGATTTCTTTTTCCTCAGTTATTTAATTAATGTAGAGCTACTTACAATGCAATACTTGTTGATGGCAATTCTATGAGATATTGAGAATATGTATTAAACTATTAATCTAGCATATATAGCATACAAGATAGTATTAAAGGGCTTTTACCATTAAACTGTACTACAAAACTAGTATAACCTTATTGTATATATTTGTTTGTCAATTTTGAGGACAAATGGCCAACCAGTGAAGAGCAAATGAGTTGTCATGATGGAGAGCCAATAAGATACAAACCAACGTTGGCCCAAAAATGATGTTTTCCTAATATTGAAATAATAAGTGGCCCAACAATGGCTCAATAATATCCGTTCGTTGGTCCAACAATAAGCCAACAAGGTGGTCTGATAAAGGGCCGATGAGCAAATTACCGTTGGCCCAACATTAATTGCTTACAATGGCCCAACTGTACAAAAATGACGTTTGCCCAATATTGAAATAATACATTGGCCCAACAGTGGCCCAATATTAACTGTTACATTGGCCCAACAATAAGCCAACAAGTTGGTCTGATTAAGGGCCGATGAGCAAATTACCGTTGGCCCAACATTAATTGCTTACAATGGCCCAACTGTACAAAAATGACGTTTACCCAACATTGAAAAAATACATTGGCCCAACAGTGGCCCAATATTAACTGTTACATTGGCTCAAAAAAACAAGTTGGTTTGATTAAGGGCCGATGAGCAAATTACCGTTGGCCCAACATTAGTTGCTTACAATGGCCCAATTGTACAAAAATGACGTTTGCCCAATATTGAAATAATACATTGGCCCAACAGTGGCCCAATATTAACTGTTACATTGGCCCAACAATAAGCCAACAAGTTGGTTTGATTTAGGGCCGATGAGCAAATTACCGATGGCCCAATGTTGAATTCAAACAGTGGCCCAACATAAGGAGCGTTGTTGGCCCAACAAAGGTCCAATAACATCCTGCTATCTGGGAATTGTAATAAAGATTCTGTGAAAGTTTCATTAAATTTCACTCAGTGGTATAAGAGGAGTTGCGGATAAGAGATGGGTACCCCAAAGCGTAACAGACAGACGGACGGACGTGCAGACAAATGGACGGACATACCGATTACAGTATACCCTCCCACTTTTCAAGCGGGGGGTATAACTAGAGGTACTGTGAGCAACGAGCTCACTAAATGATACCCCTGCCTCTCATATGATTATAATGACAAAGTCAGTGTTTTGCTCTTGGAGGACGAATTAAGTGTTAGGTTAAAAGTAAATTGGGAGGTGCACAATGGCATTATGTAATAAAAAATCTGTGAAATTATCATTAAATTTCATTCAGTGGTATAAGAGGAGTTGCGGATAAGCGATAGGTACCCCAAAGCATAACAGACGGACGGACATCCCGATTACTATATACCCTCCCGCTTTTCAAGCGGGGGTATAATAAGGATTTCCAAAACAAACCATAGAATATCCTACACATCATGACTAAAAAAGATCAGCAAAGAGGGGGTGTATGAAAGAACACAAAGCAATCTGACTTGATAAAAGAAAAGTAAAATGGAGACATCATATTTACCGAGATAGCCTTAATGTGAACTCTGCCAGGTAAAAAATCAGAGGGCACCAAAGGAAACATGGTGGCAGTCAGTGGGAAAAGAGATAAAGATCGGGGATCGACTTTGGGCATGGTGCAGCAAATGACAGCTGACAGGCAGAAATAAAGATCCTTCGAGGAGGCCTTTTGTGTTCAAGGAACGAAGAGGATTATAAGTCATATTTTTGCAGAAATTTTGACATGGTACAAATGAAGAGATTTGGATAAAGATGAAACCATTAAGGATTTCCTATTTGGAAAGTAAAAACGAATTACATGATGAATGTCGTTGTTAATGTAAATTCCACATATTATAGTTGAACGTCGTTTTCGTAGGTCCCCTTCGCTTGCATAATCACTTTGGAAAGTATTGAATTCCTTAAAACTATTTTAAAATACTTGAACATATATAATATTAACTTTACCTATACCATATCTCAGGGGAAAACCTTTGTGTTTGGGGCACATTGATCCACATTTCTTATTACTTTGTCTTTGATTCTTGGGTTCTTTCGGTTGTACAGCTGCACTGTGTTCAACATAAGTCAATCTAATTCTCCCGAATGGATAACTCGGTTACATTTAAGTACGAGATTTGGAATACCTTTTTTTGTTGCCGAACTTGAATTGTTTGTTATGCCATTTTCCCCAAAGTGGGGACTAAGCTAGCTTACCCTTCAAGGTCATGGTGGCAACACCACTACATGTAGTATTTTTAAACCTAGATTTCTGGGCAAATCAAAGCATACAAAGATAATGAACCCAATATTAATTTGAACTTCATCCAAACTCTCCATCTGGATTTGATACAAAAATAATGATACACTGTATTTCATTAAGAGTTTGAATTTTAATGAAAAGAAGTGCAATTTTTCTCAAATTTAATACCTATCCGACAAACTATAAAGAAATTCCTTACAATATGTGCAACTATTTTTTGTTTTGGTCATTAAACTTAATTTTCTAACACCTTATTTTATATTTCTTTAACTTGTATGTGTAAGCACAATTCCACATATTTATAGTATTTAATAATATTTATTCTTCCTGTTCATAAAAGAATATTCCTCAGAAAGATTTTTTGTAACGATTACGTCAGCCATTTAAAAAATCAGGTTACAGCGGGAGTTGTCAAGCTAAGACTAGATTGAATGTGCTAATGAAGAACGTGATTAAGATGACATTTCAAAATACTATAAAGGGTGATGATTTCTTAACCATTCAACATCCACGAGGTTTTTTTTACAATGTATAGAAACACTAAGTTCATAAGCGAACCCTCTTTGAGTAATTTTTTAATGAGGAGAGGAACTACTGGAAAATCAAAATCTGTTAGAAAATTTGAAAACAGATGGACTTCAAAGTTTTCTTTGGTGAAAAAATTGCAAAGGAGACATAAAATGGAAGACCAACATAGTATGTTCCGACAAGAAGACGGAAATGTATCAGTTGCTTCATCGGAAGACGTTTCCTCAAGCAGCACAGCAGGTCTGTTTGGAAGAGTCGACATCTATGGTCAACATAAAGTCGGGAAAGAAACCTTGATATCGCATATACTGTCAAAGAGTTCTGATGTTTTATTGGATGACCTAGGTACAAATTCATTCTTAAAGATAATAGTACTTATTAAACAAAGAATTAAAGAAGTAGTTTTAAAAATGCATGTTCCTTGAAGGAAACATTAGACAATTATTCCTGAGCAGACTTATAGTTAACCATATTTGTTGATTTTTTTCTTCTAGGTTATTTCAATGTCAGTTTAAAGAATGATGTTCTTCAATTAAAAAACATGGATCAACACTTAAACAAGGTAAGAGCATTACATTATACTCAATATGGTATAATACGGTTCTCGGTAATTCTCAAGTATACATATGGTATACTAATTCTTATAATTCGTGTACATGTAATTGAAAATTCATTTTGAATTGCAAATAGGTTTCAGAATTTCTTACTTGCTTTCATTTCAGTCACCTAAAGATCCTAATGACAAAGTTTCAGCAATTCAAGATCCGGATGTGTGTGTGGTAATGTTTTCACTTCTCGACAGGACTTCATTTCTCTATGCCAAAAGGAAGGTACAGGATTTGAAACGTTGTTGCAATGAAAACGTTTCAATTTTTCTCGTGGGAAACAAATCGGATGCCATCCAGAATCGAAGAGTCACTCGTACAGGTATTCATCTTGATTTCAAAATCTCAATAAATTATGGCTGAATGAAAATCATTTGATCTGATCAATGTGAGCATAATAATTTTCAAGAATAATATAAGATATTGTTGGTGTATGAAGATGTTGAAAATAGAGGATTTTTTATGCTTGATTTCCTTTTTTTTAAATTTTTTTTTTACAGAAGCTTTCCATGTTGCAAGAATTTTTGGCTGTCGGTACCTAGAGACTTCTGTTATCAGCCACAGAGAGGCCAGATTTGTTTTACGTGAATTAATGGCCCTTATTCCACTCCAAAGTAGAAAATCGACAACAATTTTTGGCAGCATACAGAAATGTGTTTTCAAGCGCTTTTTTGCCTCGACGTCCTGAAAGTAGAATTTTCAAAACATTAAAACTTGTGTTAAAAGAATATTTAATGATTATCTGTAAAATGTGAATTTTTACATATACTACCTTTATGACTGAATGTAATATGATATGAATTAACAACTAAACTTTATGACAAACCTTGACTTCGATTTTTCTTATATTTTAACACTATACCCTTATTACCTGCATATGAACATTATATGTATTATTGTATTTTTTTTTTTCATTTAAAGGTGGTAAAAATACAAAAATTACAATTGAGGTAAGCTGTTGACAAATAAATGATAAAACAAGAATATTGCAATATCGTATATAAAGTCAATTCTTCATAATATTATGTAACGCTGTATATCATTAGAATCAGAAGGAAAAGTTCTATAATAATCAATAAAAATCTGAAATTGTCAAAATTTTCACTTAAGGGAGGTTTTTGCTTGGCGCGTCACATATGATATGTGTTAGCAAATAAAAGAGTGCAATGAAGTTTTTTTTTAATACAAATTGTTAGGAAATTATTTTCACACTGAATTGTCCAAGAATTATCACAAAAAAAAAAACACCAAAATAATAACGCGAAAAAGGAACGTGGTGTTTGTGAAACACTGGTGCCCCTGTATGGGAATTTACGTCAAAGAGTTTCTCGAATGCAATTCAAACTCCAAAGTTTAAGTTTAAGAGATCAAAATTATGCTACCAAAAGAAAGGACTGGTATATCGTAGGTCAAGTCAAAGGGTCAAATTAATGACACCAAGGGAAAATTCTTGTCATAAGAAAAGCATTTGTAAAATATAAAACCTTACCACCAACTGTTATGGCCAAGGTTAAAGTATTTCAAAAGTCGACCAAACTCCAAGGTCAAAATCATTGGTATCCAAAGGAAGGACTTGTCAAAAGAAATATACCTCTACCTGTGAAATATGAAATCTCTAGTCAAACTGTCAAAAGTTATTGCCAAGGTTAATTTTTTAAAGTGGGTTGATCTCTTAGGTTATGGTGAAAAGGTAAAAAAAAAAAAGCAAATCCAAGGAAAGGTCTTTTCACAGTGAATACACATGAGAAGAATGAAAGGCCAAGCACCATCCAGTCGAAACTTTTAATAAAATTCGTCATAACATGGGTTATAATCCAATTTGTATCATTTGGCAATTAAAATTTCTAATTTGATATATTCATCAGTGGCCGGATCCAGTTTAAGAACTAATTCAGTTAGATCCTTATATTTTCCATTTCTAAATTTTATGCCCCCGTAAACGAAGTTTCTGCGTTATATAGTTTTTGTCGTGTCCGAATTTTCTCGATTCTAGTGGTAATCTGTGTATTATAGGGAGCATTCATTATTTAATGTTGTAAGAAATTCAAATAGGTGATATCACTTATTCGAATTGGTGATATCACCAATTCAAATTGAATAGGTGATATCACTTATTCGAATGGGTGATATCACTTATTCGAATAGGTGATATCACCTATTCAGCACGAATAGGTGATATCGCTTAATCGAAAAGGTGATATCACCTATTCATTTCCAATAGGTGATATCGCCTAATCGAATAGGTGATATCACCTGTTGGAAATGAATAGGTGATATCACCTATTCGAATAGGTGATATCACCTGTTCGAATAAGTGATATCACCTATTCAAATAGGTGATATCACTTTTTGCCAGTAAATACCAAAACGGCACCTCATAAAATATAAGGAATCACTGTCTAGTTAGTGTAGTGTGCCATGGACATCATCGATAGTGGGAAATAATTTATGCATAACGGGCTTCGCCCGTAATGCAAATTATCCCTTGTTTCCCACTATTTGATGCCCTGCCATACAATACTACCTAGACAGTGATTCCTTAAATAAATTGGTGAGTTTTCCTTAAATTTTGAGTAGGCATGTTTTATTGAATTGTTTGTTAACACAGCTCAACCTGCAGTGACTGATGTAAAATAAAATCAATGAAAATACGTAAATTGGCATTAATAAGAAAAAATTTGATTTGGAACAGTAAAAACATTTCAGGTGAAGATGCCTATTTAAAATATATATTTTTGGAAAGATGCGATCAAAAACAAGAAATTGGCTTAAAAAAAATTTATGATATCAATATTAGTCTATCTTCATCGGGAATCCGATGTGTAGATCATCCATCTACATGGGGAATCCGAAAAATTCATGCACGTGCTCTGCATGTATGTAAGAGGCTCGTTTTATTTTACTAGGTGGTAAATGTATTCGGCTAGTACAGTGTTAGATATATTTTAATCAATTTAAAATTATTAAAAAAAAAAAAGAAGGAGAAGAAATACTTCGTCCTTTGTTTATTGCTGAGGAATTTAAATGATTTTTTTCCTAAAAATTTTAATTGTACTCTTTCTGCTTGCTTTTTAAATGTTTCTTTTTTTCCCATTACATGTATTACTATACAAGAAGTGTATATATATCTAAAGTGGGCGCAATGCAGCAATGATTCTATGACCAGTTTTTCTTCTCCAGATCAAGCTTGACATTCTTCATAACGATAATTAAAAATGTGATTATTATTGAAATATTCTATAAACAGATAAATATTTGTTTCAAGTAACAGGGTATTAAAAGAGTCAAAAGCTTTACTGATCTATCATTCATTTAGGTAACTCATTCATCTGTTGCAAAAAATTACATACGTCTTTTTTTAAAAATAAAATTATACGAACTTTTAAAGAAAAAATTCATTAATTTTCCGTCAATTTAAACTTTTGATAAAATCCTTGTGATAAATAATAAAACGGATTTGGTCTCGGAACTTATTTAGAGTTTAGAATGTCTTCCACGTATTAGAACTTCCGGTGTTCTCGTGACGTCAAACTTTTTTTCATCAACAAATCGAGGATCTACGCCAATAATAAAGAAGCAGAAAATGTCATATGCATATCTTTTCAAGTACATTATAATAGGAGATACAGGTAATATATTTTCATTAAGATATTCGTGATTTGGCATGTAATATAGCAGAGAAGGGGAATTTAACGTTCGACACAGAAGTTCCATTATGATGCCATTGTCATTGATTGCAAGATTATTGATTTTGGCTTCAAAATGGCTGTCTCTTAAACAACCCAAGGAAAAATTATGTTAAAAAAATGAATTAAAAGTTCATTAGAATTATACTATTGTCTTTTGATTGGGGGTAAATACATATTGACAGTTTGTCAGTGAATATATTTAGTGCATTTTCCACTTCATCAGTGTCACGTAGTACTTGCCTTGATGGGAAGCTTGACATTTGCAATAATCACTGCTTTGCCCCTAACATACCATAAAACAGTGTTTGAAATAACTATGTGCCTGACCACCTGAGACATGCGAATTTTGTCGCGGGTGGACAGATTTGCATGCACCGCAATCTGATGAAAATCAGATCCTTTGATCCACTCACATAGACCGCTACACAAGGATCTTAAGAAACTCTATTCAGGGTCCTAAAATTCATTGTTGCTAAAATGAATTATTAAGATATGATAGACAAATATTTTCTCGGGCTGCTACTTGATTTTTGGCGGTGCTGACCACTGACTAGCAGACAGCCCTGTATGTCTGGCTTATTTTATGATGAGTTTCAAACACCCTGTAAAATTTTAGTATGCTATTCTAAGAATAAGATCAAATTTTAATGTACCCAGTAATTAAATTACAGGGATAATGTTTACAATGTCATATATTATTTCAGGAGTTGGGAAGTCATGTCTTCTGCTTCAGTTCACAGACAAAAGATTTCAACCCGTCCATGACTTAACAATAGGTAATTTATTTGTGTTTATTTCACTGATTTAAAGAAAGCTTTTACATAGTCAACCCCTTTGGATGCTATAAGGTTGCAGATGAATAAGGGTGGTAAAAAAATTTGAAGGATAGATCATTTCATGATAACTGAGGAACTACTCTTTCGGTCTTTGGCAGTCCAAATTGATACATTTTGGTGAAGTATTCAGATATAAGGTATAAAAACAAATGTTCAGTATACACTCTGTCATTTCATTATTTCGCCAAACATTATTAATTTGCCCTGCAATAGAGTAGTGCTACAGCTAGCATAAAAGACTGATTGTAAATATGTCAGTATCAAAGTATTGTTTCGTTTAATTACTGTATAGAGTTTTTTGCAGTTGATATTATATAGTAAAAGTGTATATATGTATTGAATTACAGGTGTGGAATTTGGAGCTCGAATGATAACTATAGATGGAAAACAAATTAAACTACAGATCTGGGATACAGTGAGTTTACATAGTCTGACTATTTGGAATTGAAGTACATCACTACATGTACATTGTATATATAGCTTGTAATTTCTCTGTTATTCATTGTTTTGGTCATGTTGAAATGATAAGGTCCAGATGTTAGCCTGTGGCCATTCATCATGTTCACACTGTATTGATTATTTACAAAAGATTGTGGATTACTACTGTGTGATTGACCAAAATTGATTTTCAAAGACAGATGTTTTTGGCATGTTGATAACAAGATAGAAGTTCAAGCCTTCTCTTGTTTGTTGTCAAAATGATAAGAGTAATATTAGTATTAAAGCAAACCATGAATTTAATGTTATCATATATTATTTGCATTTGGCTGCTGCTTTTCTTTTCTGTGTCTTGATTTCATCAAAATAACTAGCATTTCATAGCTCCTAATATAAACTGTTTACAACTGAAGCAAAACTGGTTAGTATGCATGTGCATTATCAGCAGCCAGTCATTGTTTTATTCCTAGCTATTTCAAACCTACCCATGGGCCTTTCATCAAATCATGAATCTCAGGGTTGGGTGATTATTTACATAGGATTTCTAAATAATGCATGTCTTTTGTATTGAACACATTGTTATTATAAGTATTAGCATATTTTTTATAAAAATTACTATCATTCCAAAAAATCAAAGATAACAGGGAAATTAGCATTCATAATTTATATAAGAGTTTTGAAGACCAAGAAGGCTAGAAAATTAAATGCACATGTACATGTAATTACAATTTGTTAATTTGGTTTGAGAAGACTTTGTATTTTATCTTGACCATCTGACACAACACTCGTCACATGATAGCCATATATGAATATATACTTAATTGTGCTAAAATGAAATAGATGCAGAAGGTAGGGGTTGTTGAACCACTCAAACTAATCCTCCAATTATACTTGACTGTATTGATAAGACAATCATGAGGTAGTGTGAGAATATGACAGCTTATATTTTTGGCTAAAAACTGCTAATAATTGACTTTGAACCTTTACACACTGACATGACTAAGACTTAGTGAGACAGAAAAGACGATGTCTGTCAAATGTGAATTAACAGTAATGGCTACCGAATTTAGTTTATACCAGTATAAATGAATAACTTTGGCAAATGAAATGAGTGAAGATAAAAAAATGATCAATCTCCAAAAAAGTACAAGGAAAACAGATCTGTGTTCACACAGGGTAACCAAAATCCAAGACCCCCCCCCCTGGAAATTTCAGAGGGAAAAACAGGTGCTTAGGAGGTGTAAGTATCCCATGATGTCAACTTGTCACACCCACAATGAGACTTATTTATTTGGTCAGTTAGACAAAAACAAACACTTAATAGTCATAAATCATGAGATATGTACTAAAAAGAAAAAGATTTGATGTCTTTGATCACAATTATGAGAGTGGTCTGTATAACCATTTTGGAGAAATGTTTCTCTGTGTGCTTGTGTATAGTTTTTCTTCCCCCCTTCCCAGTTGGAAGGCAATCTGAGGTGTACAACAGAATGTTTAAATTACTAGTCTTGAAGATTTTATATCAGTGTTAATTTTACATTACAGGCAGGACAGGAATCATTCCGCTCCATCACAAGGTCGTACTACAGAGGTGCAGCAGGGGCATTGTTAGTGTACGACATCACAAGGTAACGTAGAACTAAAAACGCTGTCAAGAAGAACATTTAAAATACTGCTATAAAGTTAAGTAAAAAAGAAAAAAAAGCATAATAAACATTAACAAATGATTAAGTGCCAGAGTTAAATATAAAAAGCCTAAAATTGGATATATCTGACTGAAGAAAGTGAAACTTAAAAAAATTTCCAACCTTTTTACTAAAATTACTGGACAATATTCATTTTCAGTTGAAGGGATTTAAATTTATACCCCCATTCATATGAGGATGAGCCCATTTTGGGAAGAGGGAGGGGGGGGGGGTTTTATTTTTCCATGGTTATAGAGATATTTGTTGATAATAAAAAAAATCCTCTCATGAGTACATGTATCAGCTCTTCATTTTATCAAATGCATAGGTGAACATGCCTTAATACTGTAGGTTTAAATTTGCTCAAATAATGGCCTCACAGTGCTAGGCATGGGCAACAAAAGAGGTATGACGTGGAATTCAAAACATGTTACATTAGAATTTATTGCCTCATAAAACCAGAACATAAATACTTTAGATCATTTGAAATCTTATTTGTACTCCAATATAATCATCATTAAAGTTTAAAGTAGTTTTGTAACTATGTTGTAACAGTTAAGTAAAATTTATTTCTAAGATATAAAATGTGATGAAAAACAGCAAACATTCAATTAATCACATATAGGTGAACATTCCTATGTAGTGTTGATTCAAATGTAGAATGGTCCCCTGTGGTTTAGAATTGAGTCACACTAGTGTAGTAAAGTTTTACACAGAGGTGTTTAGAGCATTCTAAAAGAACAAAACGATAAAAACCACACATCAAGTCTCAATATACAGAAAAAAAAAAATTAAAACTTACAATTCAAGTCCAAATACATGTAAAAGGTTTTGTTTAGCTGTACTACATGTGTTCACTTAATCATTTTAATACATGTTAAAATGTTTCTATTTTTTCTGGAAGATATGACAAACTTAAGATATTTAAGATAAAAATGGTGGCCATGGGCTTTTTTTCTTAACATAAGGAATTTTTATTCAATTGACACAGAAAAAGTTATTGATATATATGTATTATTTTCATTATTGGAATATGAAGTAAAAGCAATGGTTTAGATAAAAAAAAACCATATTGTAACAATTGTATTGTTTGCTAGGCGTGATACATTCAACCACCTGACAACCTGGCTCGAGGATGCCCGTCAACATTCCAACTCCAATATGGTCATCATGTTAATTGGTAACAAAAGGTCAGTGTTTGGTGGAAAAGTTAGGAAATAAGTAGTTGGATGATATTTTATAGTTTTCTAAATAAGGAAGTCAATTATTGTAAAAAAAAAATTAGACAAACAAATGTTGAGTTGAAAATTGAGTACCATAAATCAAATTACAATGTTTTAAAAAGTTTTCAAGGAAGTTAACATGACAGAGTCATGTAAACAGATTAAGGAAAAAGCTTATAGAGAATGAAAATATTCCTGATCATTATTTTATAAGTATATTTGCCTAGTCATAAATTACAATTTCTTTTCTGTATGAATCAGTGACTTGGAGGCCAGAAGAGATGTGAAGAAAGAAGAAGGTGAGGCGTTTGCCAGAGAACATGGCCTTATCTTCATGGAGACTTCTGCTAAAACAGCAGCAAATGTAGAAGAGGTCGGTAGGATATTTCTCTCCAGGATAATTAATAAATAAGCTTGTATCTATCAACCAATTCCATCAATTTTAAGGGGGCTTTCTTTTATTTGCCCCCCTTCGAAGAAGGGCGGGCATATTGCTTTGCTGCTGTCTGTTGGTCGGTTTGGTCCACTTAGTTTCCGTTCATTTTCTTCGCAACCGTTGTACATACTGAAATGAAATGTTGTATACAGATATATCACATTAATATCTAGGCCAAATTCTGTTTTGGGTCCGATATCACCATTTTTGACAGAGTTATGCCCCTTGGACTTAGAAAAATTTCAATTATTTGCAGTTTCCGCTCATTTTCTTCGCAACCGTTGTACATACTGAAATGAAATTTGGTATACAGATATATCACATTAATATCTAGGCCAACATCTGTTTTGGTTACGAACGCACCATTTTTGACAGAGTTATGCCCCTTGGACTTAGAAAATTTTCAATTATTTGCAGTTTCCGCTCATTTTCTTTGCAACAGTTGCACATACTGAAATGAAATTTGATATACAGATAAATCACATTAATATTTAGATCAGATTCTGTTTTGGATATGATCGCACCATTTTTGACAGAGTTATGCCCCTTGGACTTAGAAAAAAATTCCAATTATTTGCAGTTTCCTTTCATTTTCTTTGCAGAGGTTGCACATACTGAAATGAAATTTGGTATACAGATTTATCAGATGACTATCTCGGGCAAGTTCTGTTTTGGGTACAATTGCGCCATTTTTGACAGAGTTATGCCCTTTTGGACTTGGAAAAATTCCAATTTAGGGGGAGGGGGGCATAAGTATTCTACAAACATCTCTTGTTTTACTGTGAAGTATATGCTGCTCATTTCTGACTTTGTTTATTTTATTATTTATTGCAGGCTTTTATAAATACAGCCAAAGAAATTTATCAAAAGATTCAAGATGGTGTGTTTGATATAAATAATGAGGTTTGTATGAAAATTTCGTTTTAGGGAGATCTTTTTATTAAGAGTATAATTTTGGTTTATGTATGACACAGACATAAATGTTTCGTATGATACTTGTCATAGATTCACAGATTATAAGTATGTGTACATTTTGGATTAACATTTGTAGTACAAGTCACAACTTAATGAGAGAAAAAGAATACAAACAACTAAGTGCAAATTGATAATTATCCAGCTGATGTATAATTTTTGCTAATCATGAATTGATAATAACAATTTCAGTTTCTGCATACAATATTTCAAACTTTATGATAATAAACAATTTCATTGTAACCTTTCATTAATTTAGTGCATTTTTTAGGTCACCTGAGTAAACTCAGGTGACCTATTGCTATCCGTTTTCGTCTGTCGTCGTTCGTCGTGCGTTAACATTTGAACATTTTCAGCTTCTTCTCTGCAACCACTGAACCAATTTCAACCAAATTTGGCACAAAGCATCTATGGGTGAAGGGGAACAAAAATTGTGAATTTCATGATCCCTGCCCCCCTGGGGCCTGAGGGGTGGGGCCAAAACCACTAAAATTAATGCAATCTTTAAAAATCTTCTTCTTTACTCCTGGACATCAAGCAATCAAACTGTTTGCATGATTGTAATCAGCAATGAGTCCTCTACCAAAATTGTGAAATTCATGGCACTGGGGTCAGGGGTTCTAGTGCTAGGGCGGGGCTAAATAAGTAGGTAGTGAAAATGCATTATTTCTTTGAAAATCTTCTTCTCTGCTCCTGGGTATTAAATAAACCAACAAAGTACATAGTTATGATGAGCAAGAGTGCCTCTACCTAAATTGTGAATTTTATGGCCCCAGGGTCAGGGGTTCTGGTGTTAGGGCGGGGCTCTATTAATTATATAGTGAAAATACATTATTTCTTTGAAAATCTTCTTCTCTGCTCCTGGGTATTAAATAAACTATCTAAGTACATAGTTATGATGAGCAAGAGTGCCTCTACCAAAATTGTGAATTTTATGGCCCCAGGGTCAGGGGTTCTTGTTTTAGGGTGGGGCTCTAATGATTATATAGTGAATTGCATGAATTCTTTGAACATCTTATCCTTTGCTCCTGGTTAATATGCTAATGATCTAATTACATATTTAAGGCCAGGATTTATTTTATTTTCAGTTGTACAAAGCCTCCGCTCAAGGTTTTGAATTTTCAGAAAAAAATAAAACAATTTTTTTCTTTCCGATGTCAAATATGAGTCGGGATCGAGATTTCAAATTTACGAACTCGCACTTCCGGTTTTAAGATGAAGCGGCGGGTAAATAAAGCTAGCTTGGTTTAGTGTAAAATTCATCGATACGAGTGCCATTCAAAACGTTTCACCCGTTCAAAGGACAAATAAAATGCTGACGACTTTGTTGCACAATGACATGCTGGTGAGATACCGTATAAGTGGAAATTTTTGCGAGATGCAAATTTAGCGATTTGACCTTAAAAACTGGTAATTTATTTTTAGCGAGATGTTATTTTAGCGATTTTAAAATGCCACATTAAAGAAGCTATTACAAATACAATGCAATTTATTTTTAGCGATATTTAATTTTAGCGATCTCAGCACCCTCGCTAATAATGCCAAAATTAAATCCTCGCTAAAAATTCTACTTATACGGTAATTATGTATTCGTTTCAAAAGTTTCTGTCTGTAAATTATTTTCCTCCCCCAGGTTTTAAACTGCCCGTGGTAGCTATTGCATATTGCCAGCGACATTGTTTAGGTCTCTGTTATAGCTTACAGTCTAAGCATCATTCTTCAGATAAGGGTTGCTTATGCATCAGATGTAATGAATAAAACTATGGGAGAAGTTAAGTCCATTTGAGGTCAGAAGAAATGAACAATAACCTGAAGAAATAAAAAAAAAATTCAACTATTAAAAGGCAAGAATATACAAATATATACAGGCATGTAGTATCATTTGTATCAGCCAGAGAAATTATTTTACACTTAATTGAAAAAATGTTCACCGTACTCCCCAATACTCCCTGTCTGTTTTATGATAGGAATTATAATTTTAGGCATCAAGTAAATTTTAGAACAATGTCTACACCTTCACCTAACACATATTAAAAAAATGAAGATATATTGAAAGACTTTTAAAGAATTGATTTTTTAAAATATATTTTGGCCAACATCACAATATATAACTGGCCTAAACTGGCAGATGATGAAATAAGCAATTTTTAAAAATGTTCTACTTTACTATTTGTAAGCATTATGTGTTCAGTGGTAAGGAGCCTATTAGGATAGCATAAAAAAAGAATGTACAATTGATTTATCAAAAATTTTTTTTTTTTTATTTCCTTTTCCTTCGGGACTTTTTTATTCTCATGTTCATAACTAAACCTAAACATAAAAAAAAAATGCTGGCCTTATAATGAAGAGAGGGTCCTCTTTCAAAATAGATAAATTAAGGGGCCACTGGGTCAGGGGTACCATGGGGGTACTTTGACTAAAAATAAATTAATGCTTTGAAATCTGCCCTTTGATAAGCAATGGTGCCTCTTTCAAAATTTGTGATTTTCATGGCTTTTGGATTAAAACACGAACAAAATACGATCGCTGGAAAGTTGTTACATGATACTCAGGTGACCTATAAGGCCCGTGGGCCTCTTGTTTATTTTAACTTTTGGTAAGAGACAGGTCAAACTCTGAAATGAGCAACAGATTTAAAACAATTTTGACAAAAGTCAAAAAACTTTGCAATAAAAATGAAACTTATTCAAAGTCAAAATTTTTACAGCCTACTCTGGATATATTGAAATGCAGGGGACCATGCAAATTATTTCAATATATCCGTAATCCAATATAAGCGAAATCGTGAAGCCGCCACTTTTTATTAAAAGTTCAATCCCAATCTAAAATGAACAACAAACCCGAACAATTAATTCTGTTTACCTATAACAGTGAACAGATTACATGGAATATTAGTCCTTGAAAGTTTGAATAAAATTGTTTCTTTCTGTTGAATTAAAAAGACAATTTCCAATAAATTATTCCCCAATCACATTTATTTACGTTTTGGAGAAAAGTCATATGAGTACTGTTGAACCGGCGCTGCATATTTCATCATAATGAACTCAGGTTAATCCCTTGGATATTTCAAATTTAGTCTTATCAATAGCCATTAACAGACTGAATTGAAATTCAAAGTTAAGGATTTTTTCTAGATCTGTGGGGGTTACTATATTGCGTTTGCCTCAATGCTTCCGTTTATATACGTGGAAACAAAGAATTTAACAGTGAATAATTTTATTTCGTAAGAGCATGCAGCATAAAAACACATAAAGTGAAGACTTATTATTCACACCTTTGTTTATCAGTCGGTCAGACAGGCATAATTACTGTCACAAACCGTAAGACAGCTGCCAGGGAGTACTAATATAACCATTATGAAAACAACTCATTATCACCTCTTGGGACCAAGCAGTGGCTTCAATATAAGCGATATTTCAATATATAAACCGATATCAGTATAACCGTTAATTTTAATGCAAAGAATATGAGAGTCAAAAAACTGTGGACTTATTTTTATTTCAAAATAAAGCGGAATTTCAAATAACCAAGTTCAATATAAGTGGAGTAAGCTGTATCAATATGATAAGTACTTGAATATGAATGACAGATTTCCAGAACTTGAAAAGATATTTCCATGTAAATTTTAAAGTCTATGCTAAAAAAATTACAAAAGGTTTGCTATTCTGTGCATTCTGTATTTCTACATACATGTTACGTTGACAGACTAACATCAGGTTAGACAGCTGACTCTCTAGGTTATTCTTGAGGCAATCCTGAGTATCATTATCTGTGCTAACATAAAGAACTGTTATACATGTAGCCTCAAACACATAAATGAATGCATGAGAAATTATCTGAAGATGAAACATAAAATTTAAATAGTCGATTTTCGATTTTCATGAATAATGTAGTGATTGCCTAAAAAATTGTGTGTTAATTTTGTGTGTGTTCAGATTCATATATGCACCAAAAGCTGTGCAGCAATTTTTTGGTTCTAAAAAATTTGCACTGAATTTTACAGAGGGTTCACAATTTACACATAAAACTTTTGACATTAAGTCTTTCATAGCGATGTAGTGAATTTCATTTAAAATTTTTTTTATCTTTAGGATATATACCATGAGATTGTTAATTCTTTCACACTGCTTTACAATGCATGTATATCAGTAGTGTGTAGTTTAAATGAATTAGAGAGAGATATCATTATCACATTTTCTCATTATTTTAGGCTAATGGTATAAAGTGGACAGCATTCATATTTTTTAAGGTGGTGGATATCTTAAGGAAATCCCTCCTAGTAATTAGGCACAAAAAGGGATTTTCTGTTGGCATTTGGGAATATTCTGATCACATTTTAACACAGTAGAAAAAATTTACAGGAAAAGTTATTATGTTATTTTTTGTTTGTAAAATTTCAAGTTTTTGATATTATATTTTATCTTTGGATAAAAAAAAAATATACTGCTGTTAAAGAAACTTATCATTTATTTAAAATATACATGTATATAACATTTGACTTAGCATCTTCTCAATATTTCTCTTTTTTATGGTTATGTTTTTACTTAACAATTTTTGACAAAAGTAAAAAAATTTATTTCATTTCCAAGGTATTGAAAAAATATATTCATCATGACAACATTTAAAGTGTTACAATATTCCTTTTCAATATAAAATTTCAGACAAGTATCTAGAATTAAAAGATATTTCACATTGTAATTTTAATTTCACCTGTAAAAAAGGTACAATTGGTTTGGTTAATGTGTGTTAAAGATTTTTATTTATGGTTGTAAAATGTGGTACTTTGACATAGATTAACATCATAGTCATCTATATATGTGTTTATTATTTTTATACGCAATCCTGAGTATCATTAACATAAAGAACTGTTATAGCCTCAAACACATATATGAATGCATGAGAAATTATCAAGATGAAACACAAAATTTAAATACAATGTAGTCAATTTTCTTTTTTCATGAATAATGTAGTGATTGCCTTAAAAAATTAAATAATTTTGTCTGTGTTCAGATTCATATGTGCACCAGAAGCTGTGCAGCTATTTTATGGATTTAAAATATATGCACTGAAATTTACAAAGTGTTCACAACTTACACATAAAACTTTTGACAGTTTTAAGTCTTTTTAATTTTAGTGATTTTTTAAAAATTTATTTTTTAAATTTTTTTTGTATCTCTAAAAATGTAAAAAATGAGATTGCTATCCTCTCACACCCATTTACTCGTATATCAGTAGTGTGTAGATTATGAATTATTGAGAGAGTGGGCAAATTTAATGAGCATTTTCTGATTATTTTAGGCTAATGGTATAAAGATTGGACCTCAGCATTCCCCCAGCAGAAAGCTTGCCCTCCTCGTCAGGTGGTGGATCACAAGGGGGTGTGATGTTGTTAAAACAAGGAAATCCCTCCTAGTGGGAAGGGGAGGCAACCTAGGAAATCAAATTCTGTTGGCATTTGGGAATATTCTGATCACATTTTAACACAGTAGAAAAATATTTACAGGAAAAGTTATTATGGTTTTTTTTTTGTTTGTTTGAAATCCAAGTTTTTGATATTATTTTTATCTAATGGATAAAAAACAATATACTGCTGTTAAAGAAACATAATATCAATTCATTTAAAATATATAAAACATTTGACTTAGCATCTTCTCCAATATTTCTCTTTTTTATGGTTATTATTTTACTTAACATTTGATTCTTTGTACCTACATGTATGATAAATTTATTGCCTTTCAATAGGAATTGAGAAAAATAATGTTGTATCCTGACCTAACATTTCAAGTGTTACAATATTCCTTTTCAATATAAAATTTCATTTGATGGCCAAGTTTGGGCAGGGTAATTAAAACATAGAATTAAATATGAGTATGGTAGAAAACACAAACAGGTGTATGTTATAATTATGATGAATATTCACCTTCAAAATGAAAAATCATGAAATTGAGTGTGGTTAATGTGTGTTAAAGATGTTTTTTTATGGTTGTAAAATGTGGTTTAAGATAATAGATTTTATTTCATAGTCATCTATATATGTGTTTATCTCTTTTTTCCTCTGTTAAAACAATGCTGCATGTATCTGTAATTGCAATACTTCATATTTACAACACAACTGACAAAAAACACAGAAACTTCAAATCATGTCCGCATTATGTGCAATTTGTAAGTTTACTTTTATTAGCTTTATATAATAGTGAACATATGATAATATAAAGAATCAGACAATGCTAAATAAAATTAAAGATTTAATTGTTTCTTCTGAAACTAAATCACTTAATATGAAAACTTGATATACATTAAAAATCTTGCATTAGATTCCTTTGGTAAGTACACTGCATTTTGCAGATAGTACCAATAGTAGAAACATATTTCTTTCTTAAAACTTGCACATATATTTGTGCCAAAAAAGTACAAACAGTTTTTCTGAAATCAAATTTCACTTTTTTGTAGATCTATGACATCTCTGACATTTTTACACATACTTTTTCTTCAATGCCAAATGATATCCTTTTTATCTAGCAATGTCTGGTAAAAACTAGCAGTTTATATAATGTCCTCAGTGTTGTACAGTTCATTGTGAATTCAAGTTCAAACTTCTACATGCAAAAAGTATATTAAAGGCCATTAAATGTGACACATTTTTGTTTTTATTTGATAACCTCGTATTAAAGAATGCAAGGAATGTTTTTGAGAGAAGTAAAATAAGGACTGCAGTCTAGTACTGATTCTTAGGTAAATGATCTGTCATCTGTAGCATAATGAACAATTTTTTAAAAAAAATTTGAGGTTTAAGAAACAAGAGGTGTGTGCAACATATCCTTAAGGTATAAGACCAAGTGGACATGTAATGATGATTTCTTGCAGAGGAAGCTACACAGACTCATATTAAAGTAACTCTTACACCATAGTAGTTGTCTTTCCTGTAACTTTCAAACTTACCGGCATATCATGAACTTAACAGATACAGCAAATAATGTTTTTGCCTGTGATACATGTACAGCAAAATTGTTCCTTCCTGATTTACTGTACATTAATCTGGAGTAATTTAATATGCTAGTTGATCCTTATTTTCAGTGATCTGTTTTAACTTGGGTTGTCAATGAGTGACTTGTTCCTGAAATACATGTACTCGTAGTTAATTTCAAACAAAACTGAAATTTATCCACAAACTACCTAAAAAAACAAATTAAGTACTCATTAATTTCTTTTTAAACAATTTATTGCACCTCTGTTTCAGTTTATTACAATTTGCTCCTCTGACAAAGTGCAAATGACTAGAATTCATGCCACTTCCGACATATATTTTAACACGCACTTGAAATACATTTACCATATTAAATGAAGAAATCCGCTGCTACATCTACATAAATATGTCTCTATGCTTTATGTAAACAAAACAGGTGGGGTTACTAAAGTATTACACAACATGTAATTGTATCACAGAATTTTTTTTACAATAATTGTAACATCACCCTACTATGGTTAACAATTCACATTTTATGATAGTCGAGTAAATATTATGTACAAATTGCACCCAACAGAAAGTATGTGTTGCAGTTTATGCAAAACAATTGTTCTTTTTAAACATTTTGAATACCTAAGTACATGCACAATTGAATAATGGAACAAGATGTGTTTGTGAAACACTATGTGCCCTACAGCGACAAAGTTTGAAAAAAAAGCTATTTTTAGCATATAGGTCACAGTCAAGGTCACAAGGTCATTGACCTAAGTGTCATTTGAAAGAACTAAATTAGCAAGGTATGCATACCAAATATGAAGTCTCTATCTTTTATGGTTCAAAAGGTATGGCGAAGGTTAAAGTTTGCAGAAAAAAGGCTACTTTTAGCATATAGGCCAGTCAAGGTCACAAGGTCATTGACCTTGGTGTCAATTGAAAGAGCTTAACAAGTGGAGTATGCAAACCAAATATGAAGTCTCTATCTTTCATGGTTCAAAGTTATGGCGAAGGTTAAAGTTTGCAGACAAACAGACAGACAGACAGGACAAAAACAATATATGCCCTGAAAGGCGCATAAAAATAACATAAAATGTATTACATTTTAAGGAATGTAATAAAATAACATCATCTTTATTACATTTTAAGGAATGTAATCTAAAACATTAAAATATTTTATGAAAAAGAAACGCAGTCACTATGGTCATACATGCATCATGCAATCCTGTTAGTTTACATGCCTCATATATACTGCAAAATGTACATGTACATACACATTTAAAATAAATATATTTACATAATGATCAATTTACTTCATCTTTATATAAATATTTTCAACTTAACCATAATGACAAAATATAACAGAAAAAAATACATAGCATTTCAAACATAATACAGGTCCACAATCTAATATATGCCCAGAGAACTAGCTTGAGAGAACACAGTACAATATATGGAGAATATTTACAATATTTCTGTTCTTGTGCCAGTTACCATACATGTACATGTATATACAGTGTACTATATATGTATCAGGTTCTACAAAATGTATATTACACAGAATATTTCCTCTCCTTGCCATCTACTGTTAACATAACGATTGTCCGATTGTCTACCCACACCAGGCGGACAAGTTTGAGGAGATTGGTCAGGTTTGTGACCGGTATGGGAGGAGTGGCCGTCTGTTTGACACACTTCATCTGCTGAGATCCAATACCAAACAATGAGGAGGAGGCCGTCTGGGAAAATATCAAAGGAGATTACAATGTAATTGATTATGTGTTGATTAATATCAAAGGGAGATTGATTGATTCCGTCAATTAATGTTAAAGGGAGAAGCACAGATTAAACTTCCAAATATATCGATGCAAGGACAGTTATATTAATTTTAAATTAATGAAATTAATTATTGCTTTTGAAATAGTTGTTTACCTGCCAAAATTTGAGTCTGCTGTCCACGTGGGAGTACGTCACTAGAAACTTTCCATCTGTGGACACAGAGACTGCAATCACTGGACCCGAGTGGGCTTGGATCATCTGAAATGGAAAGTGAAACTAGAATGCTAACCTAGTAATGTTAAGTTTTTAAATAATCTTGATTTTTTAACTTTTTGAGTTTCTCTATAAAACTATTTAGCATTTTAGTATTATAAGTTGGACATGTGTATTTTTCCTATCTTTGATCTGAACAAAAGTAAAACAAATGACAAAGCAAGGAAGTATGTACATAATCACCTAAAATATTACCTCCAATTTACATTACCTGAGAATGTTTCCATATAGATATGACTTATCATCCCTTTCCTATTTTTTGAAGATTTTTTAAAGATTGTTTTGTATATACTTTGATTGTCCACTTTGGCCCTACACTGCCTCTGGTAATAAATTCAACTCTTGTTCAACAATGTTTAAAGATTTTTTTTTTTGATATTCCCATGTATAAGTATGTCCACTTATGGTGACCACAACCAACCCCAAGATGTCAGGATTTGAACAAACTTGCACTCCACTGTGAAAAGAAGCTTTTACAACAGACAACAGACAAATTTTGATCAATAAATATCATTTGAGCCTTCTCCTCGGGTGAGCTATAAAGGAATACCTGACACTTGGAATGCTGCTTTAAATCATAAAATGCTAGGCCTCCATTCTTGGCTCCCACCCAAATTCTCTTGGTAACAGGACACACACAAACCATGCTGAACCTGGTGATACAATGAGATGTAAATCAGTATAACAAAGAGTACAAATAAGATGTGTCGATAACACAAATGTCCTGATCATCTTTTTAATTAAAAAAAAAAAAAAACCAAGTACATGTACCTGTAATTGGCTGAATATAATAAACACTTTTTTCCTAGAATAATTTTCTGTGAGAAATCTAATTAATTATAGTCCATGGCTACAAAAAAAACAAGGTACATGTATTTTTATGTAAAAGAACTAATTGACTTACCTGCATATAGCAGGGAATAATTCCTGTAAGCCTTTGGTCTTCAATTGGTTTATGTCTAGACAGTGTATGGTGACATCCATTGCCTACAATAAATTTCAAAGTTTATCTAAGCACAGAATATGTATAAAACTGTATGAAACTTAACTCATTAAACTTCATAGTAAATCTGATTGGATACCTGTCAGTAAATGTGTACTTTAAAAATGATCAAATGTATTTCTCATTGGAAGCTTATCTGATTTCCATCTGCATGTATTTAACTAAATCCTATTTTAATACAATAAAAAATTACTTCTCGGACCCCATCCCACATACCTCTACCAACTGATCTGCCACATCGCTGGGCATTTTCTCCACTAGAAGCTCTATAGTCTTGAGTATTTCTGATTTTCCTCTGACCAGCACTGAGTTCATGATCTGTGAGTGCTGAGCCTGAGCTGTCTGGGCCAGGGCATTGAGTCGAGCCACTTCTTTAGCCATGGTGATGATAAATGCTGGGGGTCTAGCAGTAGCTATGAGGGAGAGAGCATGTCTAGCTGTCCGGCAGGCATCAGCTGCAGGGCTCAATGGAAGACCATATGTCAGACTGTAATGAAACCATTGATAAAAACTATTATTGGTCCTACAAATCTTAGCTGGGAAAAACATAGGAAAGGTCCTGGGGCCTTAACAGTTGCCTGAGTATCAAGCAATTTGACTTTAATGAAAAAATTCTCTGGTCTTTTTTGGGTACTGTAAGAACATTATACTTGTTTCTAAAACTGCAATTGCATTTGCCTTTGCATCCATGATTTGAATTTGGAGAATCATATTCCTTTGGCTCTGTTTGCAGATATAGAGCTGAATTTTAGGTGTATGGTTTCAAAGTGATAATTTTGAATAAATATTTGTTTCTTTTCAAAGGCTTTTTCTTAATGAATTGCAGAATATAAAATTAAGGATCGTTAAAGAAAGTATTTTCAACCACATCTGCTAATGTTGAGTTTTATGTATTGTATTGTTCTAAGGTTGTGTTTTGATTGGACATGATTAAATTACAGATTTGATGTTTATAATATTAAATTGTATAAAAGTTCAAAGCAACATGTTCATTACCTTGGCACTAAACGATCACAATCTATACAAAGTTCTAGAAGTCCTAACAAAACAGCAGAAACATCTAAATATGGCTCCCAAACTGTGAAACCTCGACCAATCAAATCAATTGCAGCCCTGCGGATAGGAGAGTATGCAGGAAGCTTTTTGCTTGGAGGTTGTTGTAAAAGGAATGTCAAAGCTTTACCTGTATAAAAATACATCATGTGTCAGGTTCATCTACCAAATGTAAATTAATCTAAAACCCAAACTTTACAGCATATTCCATCCAACAATAAACACCGGTAAGATTCTTAGAAAAATATTTTAAGAGATTTTTCCAATTTTTTTTTTTCCAAAATGAAACTTTTACCCCCTCTTGATTCCACATCCTGATCTCAGAATTTATAAATTAATGAAACATTTGTCTTCATTATATATGCTTCTCTGATTTGCATCAATGCAAAACCAAATAAAAATGTAGTCCAGTTTTCATCAAAATTTACCTCTAAGCTCATTAATATTATAGAATGAGACTTACTTGTATGTCTGGAAAGAGAATAATTCTTCAAGGTAAATCCTTCCTGGGCTGATTTCTTGCCTTTCTTGATATCCTCAGGTTTACGTCGACTTGGTTCTATTTCATGTCCAAACTCAGCTCCAATAACTCCCAGCATTACAATAGCTGTGGCCTGCTTTCTTCTGCTTTCAAATGAGGATGAAGCTTTCTGAAGAGGTGTATCTGGAAGATCAAAACATTATGGTACTTTTTTTCCCAATAAACGGAGGCTATAATAAACCTGCATGTCTTACATGAAGATAAATCTTTTTCTCAGCTAAAGCTCTGGCTCTGGGGTCATTAAATTTCAATGAGCTCACTTTTGCTCTCAGTCCCACTTTTCTACTATTCATTCCTTTGTTCAAAGTGAGCTTGATTAAGTTTTATGGCCCTAGAGCCTGATTACATCACAGCAGTTTTGTATGAATACACAACTGACCTACTTTAGCTAGGATACACTGTAACTGACCTACTTTAGCTAGGATACACTGTAACTGACCGTTAATCATTGGATCCTCCTAACTGATCTTCTAGTACAGTCGTAACTCACCTACTTTAGCATTTTTCTGCAGTGACTCGGCGTTCATCAGACTCAGCTGTGGATCTACGTAAGTAGGCAGGAATGGTGACCACTGGTCCAGTATCTCCTTTCTTCCTTCTGGTCCAATCCTTCTTAATTCAGCCAACAGCAAAGCCTGAGCTGCTTCACGGATCTATATGACACAAAACAATAAGTGTTTTCAGATTTGAAATTGAAATACAGCTGAACCTTGTTATCTAAAAATCAAAGAGACTGAGGATTCAAGATATTTGAAAATATATCAAGAACAAACAGAGGTTTGTCAGCAATTTCAAATACTTTTTACATATCCAACAAGGTACAAGTATTAGAGATATTAGTGTTCATGAAACTGAAATGAACATACAGTATATGAATTCCTGTCAGCATAAAGTGTACAAGCAAATGACATCTAAATTGAAACAAACTTTTGATATCCTTTTGTTTTCCACAAAAAAAAATCTATTTCATCTTAAAGTACATTAAATTCTGTTTCACCCCTAAACACTAACAAAATCAGTATTAGTCACATCCATCTTTGAGACCTTGATGAATAGTCCTTACCTCTAGACACCTGTCCTGCCACCTCCTAGCTAACATCTCTAGCTGGGGCGGTTTGAGGAATTCCGGTCCCACCATTTCTGGCAGTAAGACACAGTGTAGAGCCGCTTTCAGACTCCATCCCTGCTTTATCTGAGACTGCTGCATCATTATGGCATCTGTCTCATCATCACTAGTGCTGGGACTGTCCAGGGATTCAGCCACAACTAAACCCAGGTGACCAGTAAATCTCTTTCTGCTTCTACAAGGAACAAAAACCTTTGCAGTCAGAAAAGGAAAATCTAAAATTTTGTTGAACAAACACGTAAATTTGCTGCATGGTTAAAGTATTATTGACTTTTATGCAGGCTTTAGTGTAATTTTCTCTTATACTTATTAACTGATGATAATAAAACTATGAATGATCACTTACCCCCTCCTCTTTTTCCTGCTCTTTTCTGCAATAAAAGTGGCGTGACTCATGCTCATCAGAGTATTTGCCACAGAGATGATAGACAACAGATGATTAGTTGTCACTGCAGAAGAGATCTGCCATCGAGCCTTTGTAGAGAATGCCTTCATTTCATTCTGGACAGCAGCTGGACTTTTCGCTGGCACACTTTTCTTACTGCCCGGATCACTATCTTGGTCACTATCCGTGTAATCCGACTGGACCAATCCATGTCTCTGGGCCAGAGCCATGGACTTCTTATCAAACTGCCCCGTGGAGGCTGACCGGGCCTGCTGCATCAATGTCACTTTACCTGAAGGGGTTGCGGATTCATTAGACATGATTTCCATTATTTCTTCCTGACAGAAACGCTTGTGCCAGCCAGGGAGCATCAGAGACATGTGACCACTGCGTGAAATTAATCCGAATGATATTGGACACCTTGGCTGCAACAGTCCTAATTTATTCATACAGAGTTTATCTAAGTCAGGGTCAAGTCCCCAGGCATGGAGACAAGATAAGAAGAGCTGGGCTATGTCTAGGGTGAGGCTCCTCTCATTGTAGGTGACTGTTTTGTGGCTAGGTGAGGCTGTGTGGGCCGGGGATCCCCCTCTGGAGCTGGATTCTGACCGAGCAGGACTGTTCTGTCCACTAGCAGCTGTATACGGTAGAAAACCTTTAGCCTCCAGTTCTCCTGGTGACATTGTGGAATATTCTTCAGTCAGGAGTTGAACTGTAATTTAAATCATCAAAATACACTAGGTAAGGTCTCTGGTCTTTTGATCAATAAAAAGTTAAAAAAAATGATCTCTATCTGGAGAAACTCTGGCCTCTGACCTGAACATGATTTTCACATTTCTATATGCCCAGTGTCACTGGCCTTGTCTGAGCGATATTATTTCTAACTTGAGGTTAATGACAGATTCAAATTACTGCATCAAGAATTATAGCCTAGCCAGGAATTATATAGAGAATCCTGTCACTTAGCCAAGTTTTAATACACATGTAGCATCGTTCACATATTTGGAATGTAATTATACTTCTGTTATGGTATTTAATCTTTTCCTGCTAACAGATAATGAAAAAAATGTCTAACCAATCAAAGATTCTGTATCAAAGAAGAGGATATGAATGTCTGGGTCCTTCAGATTGGCTCTAACACCCTGTATAAACATTGGGTAGGTCTGCTGTTTAAGGTAGTCATTCCTGTGAGCAGAGGACTGCGGGATGGTCCCTGACTGAATCTGAAACTTCTGCTGGGCCAAGTTCTTAAAGGTTGCCAAGTTACGTCGTTTAAGGGCCTGGGTCAAGGTTATGTTAGGATTAATGAGGCTCTCCAAAGGTGTGGCATTCTCATCACAGTTATTCAGGATTTCCTCTGCTGTTATTCCATGAACAACTCTATCAAGGTGACCTGAAATTTTATGGATAAATATTTTGTTATTGCAGTATACATGATTATTGACAAATGGCCTTAATACATGTACATGTATTTGACAAATCAAAATTTGAATTTGACCTAAAATGACCCCTTACCTGTCTCCATCTGCCACACGTACACTGTTCCATCAGAGCAGCTGACCACCATGAAATCGTCCAGCGGTCTCCATTTGATGGTCTGAACAGGAAACAGATGTCGACCGGCCAGCATAATACACTTCCTCTCCCTCAGACTCAGCAGTGTCACAGAGTGGTCACTGGCCACAGAACAAACACAGGGCAGAATCCGGGGCTGAAATAGTCAATATTTACTGTAAACCAACATTTATTACTGTGCGAGAAAATTTCGCAAAATTCATGCGAGCCTCCGTAATTGCAAATATTTCTGGTCGCGAACCAGTCCTTAAAGTCTCTGTGTCTATAAACAACAGAATGAAAAGGCTTGCTCGCAAACATTAATTCTCGCGAACTAGTTTACCTTAGGTAAATCGTGAAATAAAGTCGTCACTAATAAAAGTTGGGTTACAGTACCTCATTTCTGTTATGATCATTATTCAATTCTGCAGTTGGTTTTTAACAGAGTTTAACATCGTTAAACACATCTACATCTACTATGCAAATAATGACGAAAGTCAGGAATTTCGCTTAATCAGTACTTACATTACAGTTGTTTGGAGGGCACAGTAACTGAGTGATCTCCCCTCCATGGACTGTAAAGGTGTGAAGTTTACTGCCAGTGTAGATGTCCCACAGCATGACAGAGAAGTCTGCCCCACCAGACAGTAAGTGTTGGGGCTCATACCGCGTACTCTCATTGAATGGGTACAGTAGGCTGGTCACACAACCATGGTGTCCATGTAAAATCTTTACTGGTACATCTGAAATTGGTCAAAAATATACTGTAAATTTACAATTCATAAATATACAAAAACACTTACACTTGAAAACTTAAAAAATTATGACAAGCTTTCATTAAAAAAATCAGCAAAAAAGATTATGGCAAAGCTATATGTAATAAACTATTTAAGAAAGTGATTTGGACCTCTGATTTTACTTCCTTAAAACTAATATTCTTTATATCCATATATACATGTACATGTATATTTGTCAAGAATCCCATAGAAGACTTGTTAGTCCCTGCATTTTTAGTACTTTATATATTTCTAGAAGACAATCACCTTTGTGTTTGAACTCCTCTGTTTCTAGAAGTTGTAAGATAATGCTCTGTGAGGCTGGTGCTATTACAATGGAGCCATTCTCTCTACCACAGGCCACTTTTCCTTGTGATGGAATGTAGATAGTAGAAGTAATGGCTAATGGCTGATTATTCTCGTCACACTGAAAATAAAGCATCAATCTAAAAGTCAAAATGTTAATTACACCCCCCTTCAAAATGTTCATCTTTAAATTCTGGTCTGATGTTATGAGAAATTACTTAGTTTAATGGTGAATTTTATAAATCCAAAATCTACAATATACAATTGCCCTCATTCATCTGGACTTGTAGTCAGTAATTCAAGCTATATATGTATACATGTACCTCAAATTCGGAAGCAGTATGCTACAATATTTGTGTTTTATTTTATTTTATTTCAAAGGAAAGACAACAGTATAACTGTATAACTGAATTTTGCATGATTTTTCCATTACCAGCCCATCAATGATGCCTGCTGGAGGATAATGTAGATTTTCCCAAACATCAGCCAGGGAGGTGCTGCATCGTGGAGGCAGAGCTGTTAGTGGGAGAAAAAAATCCTTAAGTATCATGGCAAACACTCATGATGATTCACTGTCATGTTGTTTACAAGGCATTCAGACAACATGAGTAATCAAACACCTTTGTGTTCACCCAATAATTGATAAATGTACTTTGAAAGACTATTGCCAAAAAGCAATGTTACAATATTATGGAAAATATAACTTATAAGTGTATACAGGGTCATTTTCGCCCCGCTTTATTTTCGCCCTTCAATCTTGCAAACAATTATTGCAATTTTGCAATTTTTAAATTCACACAGTTGCACTTTTGTTTAAGAAATTACACTGTATTCTTTGAATCCACTCCATTTTCAATTCACCCAACCGAGGTAAGGGAGAAAGGGGTGAAAATAAAAGGGGGTGAAAATTTCTCTGTATACAAGTAATGTATATGTCCAGGTACAGGTATGTGCAAAAAAAATTGAAATCAAAAACTACAAATACTTCTTCATGTGTAATGAATATGATAAACACAGATTGCACTGATAACTAAAACAAACCTGGTAATCTGTCAAAGCTCTCCTGGCGGACCAAGGTCATCTGTCTCTCCGTGACCTCGGGGAGGGTCCACATCACAATCTGTCCCTCCGAGTCTCCCCGGAGCAAATATCGACCCGGTCTGTCACTTCTACCAATATGGAATGTCATAGCAGGAGAACAAGCCATGGACTGCAAAACAGAGGTCAATTTTAAAGTCAAACATTGACACTAATAGAAACCTTTTCTAATCTTTTCCTAGATTTGTTCCTTTAGATATGAGATTGAAATTTAAGTTTTCATTCTCACAGTCTTCAGGAAAACAGCATTCCCAGACAGTAAATGCAAGACAGGACAAAAAAATCCCCAAAGACAATGAGAATTGTAATGACTGAGTTGAGTACTCACAGACTCGGAAAACATGTCCAGGATGTAGTAGGCATGTGGTGAGGTCTGATTAGAGGGTTTACGGTACTCCACACTCTCCGCATTGGCACTGCAAAGAAAAATAACAAAAACTAAGAAGCTATACAGTTAATTTGTAAATTTACAAATATTTTATCCATAAGTGTATGACCAAATTCTTAAAATAACAGATTACTTTTCAAAGTTTAAATTTGCAGATTATTTCATTTTGTTTTTTTAATACTCAGTACCTTATAATCCGAAGTTGATTTTTTTTTTTTGAAGTTTCAAAAGTTCTAGCATTTTGTCTAATTTAAACGGTCTTTTCTGAAGCATACACTGCACTACTGACATTACTGAATGAAGTATCCTCTGCTTCTAATAAGCAGAACAGTACAGAACAACAAGCAGGCAAACACTAATGACAAGACATTATTAAAAGTTGTATTATAGGCCATCACATTCAATGTCAACATTATCACAATCAGCACAAGTACAAAAACAGGAAATTCCCCAGCAACAACAGTACATTTCATAGTTACTATATCTGTATATAAACAAATGCATCTATACATGTATCAATGCTAGCTTCTGTTAAACATTGTATTCTTGATGCGAGTCCTTATACCAGCATAAAACATGTAGCTCTAGCGAAAGATCCAGTGTGCCTAAGACAGAAAAGTTCTGTTTTGTTTGTTAATAGTTTCTGACAGTATGTTAAAAATAAATCAAAATGTGTTATTACAAATATGCTTAAATCAAGTGGGAAATAAAATGAAAAAAAGTCAAACAACATTAAAAAAAATTCTTTTATAATAGGGAAGCTTAAAAAAATAATAAAAGAAAAATTAAAGGTTTGAAACATGATACAAGCCAGTCAGACTTGAAAACCCAGGAATGACTGGTGAAAGAGGTTAATGTAAAGGGTTATTGCAGTAAAATTGAAAAATATCAAATTAAGCGAAATTTAAAGTTTCATTTTTAAGAATGCATCAGTTACCTTTCCAATACTTTCCCCTTAAGCAAACTTGAAAGTGAAAATAAATCTAATGGTTACTAAAATGAGTAATTAAACAAAATGCAATTCTACAATGACAAATGAATATACATGTACTGGACAACAAAATATGATTCTAAACAAAACAACATTCAATTCTTTAAGGTGAAATTATATTATCATTTATATAAGCATCTCAATAAACTGCAATGTGGTGATAAACAAGCTATTTAATAAAATGAGGAGAAAATTTATTGGATTTTTTTTTACCTCCATTTAAAAATATAGGTACAGTATGTTTTTTTTTTTTTTACTTATAAACACAGCATATACCTTTATACTAATTCATGTAACATACCCCTTCAACTTAACAAGTTTCTTTTTTAACCCATATGATGGTTAGTGCACGAATCATTGTAATGACATTAGTAAGATTGATGAAATGCACACTATGTATATTTCTGTGTATATATATATATATATATATATAAATATTACAAAGATTTGTCAATAAAAAGTTTGGAATTCGGGTTAATAATAAAAGACTCTCAACATACATGTATTACACATTTTGGAGCATATTTCTATTCACTATAAGAACACAGCACTACCAGACTTGATCCCAGTTTCCTTGTTTTTTTCTCACCTGACAGGCAGCTTATACAGGTAACCTTTGCCCTCATTACTCCAAACGATGACTTTGTCCACACTAATGAAGTCTCCACCTGACCAACGCTCACCACACCTGTTAGACTCCGAACATAGCAGGGTGAAGTCTCCTGCATCGTATATCTACAAATAAGACAATTTCCTTTGGAATATCCTTGACTGGTTTTTTTGCACCATATTTTGTCCTTTCAAACACCAAACTATTTTACCCTATACTGTAAGAAAGTTAATTTTTAAGTTTAAAAAAAACATTCTTCATAACAACTAGGAACTTCCAACTGCAAAAAAAATAGGAAGTCTTCATATTATGTATTTTAATTGCTATATAAATCTGCAAACAAATCACAAGCAACACCCCCCCCACAAAAAAAAAATCTTGATAACTGATGTCCAAGGAAATGATAAATATTGATTAATGAATGCTCAAAAATTGTAAAATTGCTCTAAAATGTACTGAGTTTTGGCTTTGATCAGCCGACAAATATTCCACATTTCTCCATAATACATTATCAGATTTGAGGAACTTAGATATAGATTCAATAAGTTGCATGTTTCTTACCTGCCAGTATTTAGAACAAACAATAAGAACTGTCCTCTGATTGTATGGGCAGCATGTCAAAGTTTGAGCATTCAGACAGCGGATCTGTTTTGACTCGTTCTCATACACTGGCTGTGTCTGGAAGGAAAACAAAATAAATTTAAACTAACTTACAATCTGCAAGAAGTTTATGCATCCCTGACAAAAATTCTTTAATTTAAAAAAATAACGAATTATTTTTATTCCCTGTACCTACCATGGCTTCATTGCCAGTCAGTGTCCAAACCTTAACAGCTCCAGAGTTTGAAATGGCTACCACAACATCATCTAAAATGCACAAATGTGTTTGAAAATTCTGAGAGCAAATGGTGTATGTTTTTCTTACTAATAAATTGTCAAGATTTGAAAAATTGACCTAGACAGAAATTAAATTTAATTCTCTTTAAAGGCAAGCACAGTTATTTTCTTGTAATTTAATTCAATGTGGTTGCTGTAAAGACATTGTATTACCTTGACAAACAGAGCGGCCATCTTTTGTGACTGGATGAATGATACAACAGGCACTGATCCAGTCTGGTGCTATCTTAGATGACAGTGTGTAAAGGATTTCTAAGGAGTTAGGATTAATGATAAAGATCTCTGGATAGTAACCATTACACACTAAGCGAACATCCTTGGATACTTGAAAATGGTAAGCCTGAAAGGAGTATATATGATAAGAGCCAATTTTGGCCCCCTAAAAATCAATATTTTACAATGACTATCAGATATGTTTAATTGATATTTATTTTGAAGAAGATATTATATTAGAAATATTTCTAATATATTTTTCACATTTATATGCACTCTCTAGCTGTAAATGACTTGAGAAATAATGCTATTTTTGCTATCTAACAAAAAAGCCAAAAATATGCCTTTTTATGTTTTTTCTTATGGGAAACATAGAGCGCAGTGTAGAACACACATAATTTTTCTGTCACTAATCAGTATTGGATAGATACATCTTTGATAAAAATATAAAGCTTGTTCTAGGCTGCACTCTATATTTTCTGGAAGAAAAACTGCTTGAAAATAAGCAGTTTTATACAAAATATGCTAAAATGGCGGGAAAACGTGATTTTTTATATGTCATATTTCTAAAATAACGGCATTTTGATCAAAATGAAAATGACCAATAAAGGTCGCATATATAGCTGTACAAATTAAAGCTATATATGAAGTAAAATTAAGATATTCATTTTAATTAAGGGGCCAATTGAGACACTTACCATATATCGCTCTTTCAATGAAACATAGATGAATTTGAATTTAGACAAAAACTCTTATGTCCAATAGTTTGAACATGTTTTTCTCCCCAGATCTGAGGACATGATAAAAAGTAAAAGTAAATGGATAAATCAGTACAAACTGAACTAAAAAGTTACCTGCATACAGGTGTGGATGTGGGGCATCTTTGTACTTTCAACACACCTACCATCACTAATGTCCCATAAACACATCTCTCTGGCAATATTAATCAAGAAGACGATTAGTATCTCAATGGTGAAAATATGTTTTTCAATAAATTACATGCACTGTCTGATACACTGTAATCATTTTGGATTTAAACTCATATGGAAAATGAATTAAAAACTTTTCTAATTCTGATGAAAGTACAGGTTAACTTTGGAATTTCGAACTTCAATATCTCAAAAACCATGAAATCATGACAAAATGATTTTAAATTCTCCAACACTTATTTGTTTGCTTTTGTGTTTTAATCTCAATATATTGAATATTTTGATTTTTTTCTTCTTAGTCACTGTTTTCAACATAAGGAGGTTTGACTGTACTTGGTTTCTTACCCATTCTCTGAAGCACTAACAATGTAAGGGGTATCTGCTTTTTCACTACCTAGTGCCAGGCAGCTTATGGCAGCGGTGTGACCAAACAACATACTGCGTGGGAAGATCTGTAATGGTTAACACAAGAAATGTATTAGTTCTTCACAGCATATAATGAAAAATTCTAAATTAAAAGATGCATTAACAAACATATATATCCTGTTGAAAAGTAATGCTTCCTGTACCACAATCACCATTATAACTAGATAAAATTGGTTAATAATGAAGAAAACTAAGCATGTTGACCTAATATGACCCTGGCCAGAAGGATATACCTCTTGCTAAATTTACTTTTATTGAAAAAAATTACATGTATGAATTTTTAAAAATAATAATAATGTCATTTTTATAATTTGAAAGTTCCTTCTCTGTACTGACCTGGGAATTCTTAGCAACATCCCAAATAGCAATCTGTCCATCATTGCATCCTGTCACTATATTCTTCTGATCTGGGGTCATCAGTATTGCAGCAATACAGTGGGTTGGTGGCTTTCTTCCCCATAGTACCACTGGTACTACCAAGTTACTGCTTGTTGACATTGCCACTCTGTTTCCTATATTGTTCATCATAGAAGAGAAGTTTTAATTTAAATATTTGTTTTCAGATTTCCATCAACTCTTAATATTTTTAACGAGAAGAACATATTTTTTCCTTTATCCCAGGAAGTTTTTTTTCACCGGTGTGAGATACACATTCAATTTCATTCATTTGTGCAAGCTTCAGTTATCTTTCCAAAATATGTCATTCAGTGCACTATGAAGGATTTGATTCATAATTATAAGAGATGGACATCTGTAAAGGCAATTCACACAGCTACTTAAATATCCAGTTGATTATAGATGTATCTAAAATGACAGCTGAAAACACATCAAATAGAGGAATGTATCACTGATCCAAAAAATTGTTACACTCCTTGTGTTTATAGCTGCATTTATATATTTGTAATTAAAATCACAGGATGACTGCTAAATTAACAAAAATTAAATCCACTGGAAAAAAAAGAAAAAAACATACCTCTATCCCGAATTTACTCAAAAATCAGAATTAGAACATGCAACTCGGTCGGCTTATAGCAAAAAATGCAAATAGAAACTACCTGTATAATATTCTTCAACTATTTTTGCCTCTTCAGAAAAAGAAAAGCATATTATGGTGTTGTAATTATTATCTGTACACTATCATGAAAAAGTTACATCGATTTTCTCATCTGTCAATCTACTTGACCCAACAACTCAGCTATGACAAAATAGTGCTAATTGAATGACGATTTACACTTGACGTCTTTTTATGTCGAATGATATCAAAATATTTATTCTTTTATTTTAAAAAATACGAATTCAATTATACTGGGTAAATTTTTTTTTAATTTCAAAAATGATTGTGCGTATGAATATCAAATAAATTTTGTCCAACTTCCGGATTGGATTTTTTATCTTTATATTTAGCCTACGCAGCTTATTTGTACAAGCGTCGGTGGTGTAATGGTCAGCATGGTTGCCTTCCAAGCAGTCGATCCGGGTTCAATTCCCGGCCGACGCATGTTTTTGTCTTGTTTTCTTTTAAAGTTTTTTTTTCAAGAATGTCACAGGGTGACAATTACTTGTTTTTATTTTATTTAGTATAATTATTTAGTACAGCTAGTATATTAAGTTACTGTAGTTGATAAGATAGCTGTAGTAAATTCCTTTCATTCATTCATTCATACCTGGTCATTCGTTGTCATCGTGTTTGTATTGTATTCTTGTTTGTCCGGTGTTCCGTGCCACGTGAGTATTATCGTTTTACAAACAGCGTGACAGTTTGCTTGATAGGGCGTGCTAAAATTTTGTATGCCCATTATCATTTTACTCATCGATTGGATGTTTGATTTCAATGGAATCAATAATACTTTGCATATGAAACAGAGAACCCAACAATACCACTGACAATACTGAACGACATGTTTACGAGTATGCAGTAAACAACAATTACATGTGGACGGACAAAGCAAGTTTTACAACCTAAAATGATAGCTACATTAGTACAACAGTGGCCGAGTAGCCTTGCTTACTAATTCCATTCTTTGAGTTTTCTTATACATGCACGTAGGCCTACATAAAACCCCATGCGGTCAAATCACAACAAATATAATACACGCGTTTTTTGAAGACAGAAAGCGGTCTTAGACAGACCACGTGTTGCTGGTGAGTACAAATGCCGCACTGGTGAACAATCATTCAATGTGATTGGCCGATATTATCAGGATATTGTTGTATTCTGGGCTTCATATGCAAATTATTATTGATTCCATTGAAATCAAACATCCAATCGATGAGTAAAATGATAATCAGCATACAGAATTTTAGCACGCCCTATCAAGCAAACTGTCACGCTGTTTGTAAAACGATAATATTTGGTTGTCACGTGATTGTCTTGTGGTGTATTATTATCCTGGGTGTAAATGGCAGAAGAAGTATGTATGGGGTGTCGTAGTTATGTACGCATGTGTGAGTCCTGGTATATTACTTATGCACGGACTATTCCTTTTTAATCTTGACGATAATTTGTCAATTAATAAAATATGTGGAACTTTCATTGAGGAATATTGTGTTGCATTATCATTCCCTGAGATGGGAGACCCGTGACAATGGCGCCCAACGTGATTTATCAGATTTATTCTATCTATGAAAAGGAACAGTAAACATCACAAATACAGATATATTTCTCCCCCAAGATATATGCTAAATTAATATCTCCTCAGAATCAGTGATAATCAAACCCCTCTTATAAATGGGTTTTAAATATTAAAAATCTGAATTAATTATTGATTAATATTTATTAATTTTTATTTCAATTACCATTCATCACTTTATTAGAATTTGCATATATTTTAATCTTTATTTTTATTTTGATTAAGCTTTTTCTATGGATCAGCTTAAAACAGAGTATAGGACGCAGTCCTGTTTATGTACATTTATCTTTCCTATCAATCTTTGAGCATGCAACACTTTAAATGTATGTATCACAGACACTTCAAAGTTTCTGTAATATCTTTTTTTAATCCAAAGCCGAATAATTTATTAAACTTGAGTATGGGTTAAAAAATTATAACAGAAAGAAGTGCTTGTGTGAAAACCTAGAAAATCCATAACAGTGCATGGGGAATTTGAGGAAAAAAGTGAGGAAAATACATACTAGTATACATTGGATTTACCACTGACTGATAAAACAAAAGTCAAAATTTGAAAAAAAAAAAAAAATACAGTTTCAATATTCTGAACAATTGAAAAAAAAAGGATTAAATTACAAAATGGCTAAAAACAAAGTTTGGGTCGGGTGCATTTTCAGTGGGTCGGTAGGCAACTGCAAACAAACTTATTTTTATTTTAGGCCCTGGGTCAAGAAAATGTCATTCACAATTTAAGCTAATATAATTATTTACTATAATGTTTTCGTTACCTAGAGCAAAGCAGTTTATATATAAACAAATCCATCTCTTTGATCCTTCTCAGTAAAATTTACAATTTTAAATTAAAATTCTTTTAATTATTTAATTAACATATGACCGTCGTCTGGTTTCTGGAGGGGGGTCTGTTAGTTATACGTACCTCTCCACTGATTCAAACACCAGGTGCTATACGACTGAAGAGGAAAAAAATACTTATAGCCTCCCCAATGTTTACAACCTTCCGACGCCCCTATTGTTATCGAATAATTTATAATAAAATGTTAAAGTGATTTTTCGAATCCTCTTTCTTTACTCTTCACTTAGATATTCACAGTAGTGAAGGAGAAACTTCAAGAGTGCCGTGCAACAATATATCCGAGAAGTGGTGTAAACCGGATGTGGATACTTAAAAATTCCAAGGAACTTTTGGATGATTTAAAATCGCAAGATTTTAGAAAAATCAACATCTTAAAAACTTGCAACTCTTTCAGTTCTATACACGAACATTCCTCGTGATAAATTATGTCCAGGCTCTCTGATATCATTGATGGCTGCCTTTTTAATGAAAATGGAACTCGTAAATTTATTTACCTTGTCATTAACATTCTGATTGTACACACAATGACTCGATCTGAAGTTGACATCAAAAAGATGCTTGAGTTTCTGATTGAAAATAATATATCTGCTTGTATATGTTTCTGAAGACCAGGTCTTCCAACAATCTATTGGAATTCCCATGGGTACCAATAGCGCCCTGTTATTAGCAGACCTTTTTTTGTTTTTATATGAAGCAGGATTTGTCCAAAATCTTATACGTGAAAAGAAGAAAACTCTTGCTGTGGCCCTCAACTCGACATTGATATATCGACAACGTATCGTCATTTATCAATCCTATGGTTATTTCCATTCTTATGTAGATACAAAATATCCCAGTGAGCTTGAAATTAAAGCGGATACCACCGAGTCTGACACATCATTCTGTTTCATATTTGGATTTTTTACTTGAAAAAGACATTAATGGTAATCTAACAACCAAGTTCTATGATAAACGTGCAACTTTTCAATCGTCAACTACTCAACTTCCTTTACTCATGCAGCAATATACCTTCATCACCTGCATACGCAGTTGAATCGATACCCAAAAGCATACAATTTCTAAAAAGAGGTAAATTATTGACAAACAAGTTGATGAAACAAGAAAATCAGCAGTCTCGTTTAAAGTCATCATTTCGTAAGTTCTATGGTCGATACAATGATTTTGTCAGCAAAACAATTTAACATCGAGTCAAATGCTGACTCAGATTTTCCATACCACTAGTAATATTTACATTTACATATGGGTCATTTTCAAAAAATGTCCAAATTCCTGTTATACAAGGTTTTTTTTGAAAATTTTGCAATAAAAATCAAATTTTTTTACCCAATGAATTTAACAACAATCTATAAGTCAAGAAAAAAATTAAGAGCGATTAAAAATTGACTTGAATACTGAAAAAAGTCCTTCAACCTGAGTAAAATTAAAGAGAATTGCTTGTGATTTCGCCGAATGATTGACTTCAACTCTGATTATTGATGTAGTAAATATAATTAAGCAGTGTAAAATGACCTTTATTGTGTTGTACATGTTTAATACTGTCTAAATGCATGCTAAAATGTGATTGAAAAAGAGTAAGAATATGATTTTTTTAATGATAAGTGTGTGTTATTTTTGCCGTGTCCTTGGAGTAACCAGGACATAAAAGTTATCTGTAACAGTTATCTTTCCTAAAGAAACTCTTCACTATCAGCCTCCCTCTTTTGGTCTTGTTCCTGCCAAAATATCATGAGACACTTTACACAGATCTTTTATACCATAGGCACAATATGTGGTTGAAGGCAAGTTTGATTGCAATAGTAATTTATTTTTGAGTCCTAGGAGTTACTTCGATATTGTGATGATAAATTAATTTGCCATTTCTTTGATGCATTGAGCAAGTTTATAACAAAATACCTATCATCTAGGAGCTGTGCTTTATGTTCATAAGTCAGTTATTGCTTTTATACTTCCAATTATTTATGTAATAATTCCCTGGTGTTACTGTCCATTTTGTTACTGCAAGAAAAGTTACTCTAAGGATGTATCTAGTTACTCCATGGACAATTTACATAGAAAATAATTAAAAAGAATGAAAGTTGGAGTCAAATGTTTTATTTTTCTCCCTTATTTAAAACTAACCTATAACTAATTTTGTTTTAAAATGCCAAATTATTTACTAAATGTTTTTACCATTTGAAAATCATATGATTTTGCAGTCTTGGTTATGCAAAGGACAGAATTGGGTAACTCCGCGGACCAATTGAAAAAAAAAAACCTTTAAATTGCCAATTTTAATACAACATTTGTGTAAAGTTTATTACAATATAAAATAACAGAAATATTTTTATCAAATTGGCATTTATTTTTCATATTATGTTTCCATGAGCTATAAATTAATTCAATAAATAATTTGAGTAACACAAAGGACAATGTTTGGTAACACAATGGATGTAAGAACGATTAGATATTTATGTTATTAATATACTCTTGCATGTTCTTTTGTTTCTGTAGGAAAATTTACAACTTTTATTCCTTTTGAATAAATTGAAATATCAAAATTCATTATGTAATGCAATCATATCCCCTTTTATGCTCTTTAAAGTAACCTATGGTAACACCATAGACAAATTCAGTTACTCAAGGGACACAGCAAGGATTAAAGATAGAAAAATGAAACAAGCGTATTGCATATGGAGTGGTAATTGTGTTCATTGTATTGCAGAAAACGAAAGTGGTGGGATATTGCAATTCAAGTAACAATAAATAATGAAGTGCTAAAAATATATGATGGTTAAAAATGGTTACACAAAGGAAGTTTTAGGTAACACAAGGGAATGTGAAATAAGGCAGAATATGATTTGTTTTCTTTAGTCTGAGGATTCTAGTTATGTTCTCTTGATGAAGATGATGTAAACAAGACACATTAAAAAGTTGCAATGAAGCCAATAGAATCCAAGATGTAATAGATAGATTTATATCATTGAATTGAAAATATCTTTAAAGTTATAACAGATACGGAACATTTCTTTGCAAATGCATTTAAAGTCCTTTAATCATGTAAACCCTTAGATGAAAAAGTCACAAATTGTTCATAACTGTTCTAAAAGGATTTCAAAAGATGTTTTCAAGGAGACAATGTACCAGTCATTACCCTAGAATACAGTTGTGCATTTAGTTGAGGATGTTCTTCAGATTTGTCCAACTGAAATCCCTCGTGACTGTTCTACATCCTGTAAAAGTTGGTGCTGAAAGAAGTTTTTAACCTTGGATGTACATAAGCTTTTGGAAAGTGGTGGTGAAGATTATACAGTCGAGGCAGCATTGGACAACAACAAGGCCAGATATGGTGGCAGACCACTACATTTCAAGCCACTTTGTTGGATTGTTACCCTGAAGAACTGTCAATGAGAGTTTGGCAAACGATCAGTGGATACAAGAGCAAAAAGGGCAGAAAAATATCAATGAAAAAAATGAAAAAGATTACAAATTAAAAAAAGTCAAGAGTTCCTGATAGGAAATCCGACTAAAGAAACTGAAAAGACTGACACCCCGGAAGAGAAAGAATTTGAGTCAATAATGAACATCAGACTACAGATGAAGAGAAATCAGATCCTTTGGAAGAGAGACTGGATAAAGATACAGAAAAAATGAACTTAAATGTATGCACGGGATTAGACAGAACCTAAAACCATGTTCCTTTTTAACATGCCAAAAACTGTAAAAGATAAAAGCTGGTATAGCATTGCTAATGTTTTAATAATATTGTCACCATCATATCTTGTAGATGTGTATTATGTAGAGAGCTCATTGTGGAAAGAGGCTAGCTGTAGATAAATGAAATGAAAATGTAAAAAATCCATAAAAAGATTAATGCATTCTATATATTTGAAATCTGGTCATTTACAAATACATGTACATGTTCTAGTTTCACAATTATTTCTTCATTGAAAAATTAGTTCTAGCTGATCTATGACTCATCTATGTAAACCTCTGAGTCTTTTAAAGGTGTCCTTTGTGTTATTTTTTGTCATTGGTGTTACAGCTTCTGCTTGGATATGTAAATACACTAACAAGTACTGATCAATGATTCAAAGTCATTTGATAGTAATTATTTATTATTCGGGCATAACAATTTGATTTCATTTTTCTACTGTCATATATCTTATGATTGGATAGTTATGTCTATGTTGTTACTAATTTATCCTTGGTGTTACTAGTCAGACTCAAAATGTATAATGAAAGAAATCCCCCGCCAAATTTTTATGTTAAAACCATATACTCTTATATTCACCTCTAGGGTAATTTCATTACTATCCTTTTTGGAAGGAAGTAGAACAACTTTATTATTTCTTTCTAACTATTACACAAAATATCCTTAGTGTAACCTTTATATCCTTTGTGTTATGCAAATATCCTTGGTGTTACCAACACATTTTTCTTATATTTATGTTCTAAATCTTTATACAATTTTATCGAAACTTGCAACACAATACTGTCATTTTCTAATACTAAGTTTATTTGCAAAGCAAGTATTTTGTGCTGAGGTAAATGATGTATGCCTTAAGTATATAAACGTGTAAGATATATACAAAAGTTACAACACTTACAACTTCCAGCTATACTTTATCTGATAATTTTGTGTTATGAAACTTCAGTTTGATTCAATAGAATAATTTTATCACTATGTTGATATTGTTATTCTAAAAACCTTAATTTTTTTTTTAAATTATGATTTTACTATGACTTTTAACTAAGTAACACCACCCAAGTGAAAATTTTTTCAAACAAATCACTTACAAATTGCCTACAAATTGCTTCAAAATCACTTAAAAGTGATTTGTTTCAATGATTTGTAAGCAATTCATTTAACAAATCATGCTTAAATCACCTTCTACCAAAATGGTGACTATGATTTGCTTACAATTTGTTATGAAAGGGTGATTTGCTTGTGATTTCTTTCCCATTTCAAACAATTTCTGAGTGATTTGTTAAACTTAGGAAATTGTTACAGTGATTTCTTCATGATTTGTTGAACTTAGCCGTTCTTCAAGGTGATTTGAAAATGATTTCTGGAACTTAGTCTTTCTTCAAAGTGATTTGAAGATGATTTGTTAACTTTCTTCTGGATGATTTGTAAATGATTTGTTGATCTCATGGTCCTTCTTCAGAGTGATTTGAGAGTGATTTACTTCACAACTTCCGCCTGGCTTGCTGATTGGTCAGTATTAGAACTCTACCGCCAATTTTCATTTATCAGATTTGAATTGAAATGAAAGGAGTTAGATGGTGCTGTTCTAGATTCATACCTCTTTTCTTGTGTTGAAACTGATGTTTTTTTCCATAACCATGCAAAATATAGTTTTAAGGTATGTATAACTGTATTATGCTATAATTTCCTCCTTAGATTCAGTTAATATTCCATATGTTTACATGCAATTTATTGTTCTTCAGAAGACCAACAACAAAGTCGGTGGAAATTAATGTTTAAAACAAAATTTATGTAAAGCTATGACCTTCAGCAAAGTACTGGCTTTTTCAAAGTGTCTACACAAATATTTATTTCAGATAAGAATATTAGCATTTACCAACTTCTAAAAGTCAACAATTATATGCTTATAGCATATTCTGAATTTGGAGCCAAGTAGTCATATGTGTATATCTAAAATACATGATGCCATCTTACATGTAATTAGGACACATCCTAGTAAAAGTTTATATTTTAAAATACTCTTGCCAAAAGTATTTTTGTTAATATACAACAAATATGCATGCATGTGTGTTTCAAATAGCTGAGGGATGGTTACATGAGCATCATGCACACACGTGTGTATGCACCTGGAGTGATTTGAAAGTGATTTGTTAAACTGAAGTGATTTGTTTGCAATTTATTTGAAATGATTTGTTTGCAATTTATTTCGAGTGATTTGGTTGCGATTTGTTCAACAGAAGTGATTTCTACACAATTTATTCAAAGTGATTTCGTTGTGATTTCAGGGTGATTTGCTTACAATTTGTTAGGAGTGATTTGTTAGCTCATTTGCATGGGAATTTGCATCACTTACAAATCATCTTCAAATCACTGATTCATAAGTGATTTCTTAAAGTGATTTGTTTGAGGATTTTTTTCACTTGGGCATGGACATTTATTGTTGGGTCCATGTACATATAATGTTTTTTTTAGTATATGTTAATAGAATTCTTTGTGCTTTAACATTGTTCAGGCATCTATGATGTTTGAATGTTAAAATAAAACTTTAAAAAGTTTAGATCGCCACATTTATTTTTGCAAAATACTGGTGTTGGAATTTGGACAAATTTTGAAAATGACTCATATACATACTGAATTGACGACGGATTTTTCTGTTATTTCCCGATTATAGAGCACACGGCGGGTGTGACAAGTCGACAGGGGATGCTCATTCTTCCATGGCACCTAATCGCCCGGATGGTCTATACTTGGGGGGGGGGGGTCTTGTCCTCAAGCACCTGTGGTCGCGTGAAGATGATATTCTACGTAGCATATACACATACGCACAGTGTAAAAAGACAAACAGGGCATTAAAAAACAATTTTAATTCATGAGTCGAATATTGCTCATACTGAAATGAAATTGGTAGTACCCAAAGAAAGATCTTGAAACAAGGAGTTTTATTTAAAATGTCTCTCTCTCTCTCTCTCTCTCTCTCTCTCTCTCTCTCTCTCTCTCTCTCTCTCTCTCTCTCTCTAGGATTATCTTGTTTTATCATAATTTATGTTTTGTCTAACTCTTATTTTTCCCATTGATTTTATTTATTTATTAATTTTAATATTCAAAAAATAATTTCTATCCGGAAAATAATTTAAACTTGTCCGAATAGTATAAAAACTATTCTTCCGGTTAAATACCAGCATGGCGTCCAATGCTGAAGAAGAAAAACCGGGTATGTAATTTTTCTCATATTAAAACCATTTTCAAATATTTAGTGGACATCAACGTATATCAATTTACTTATACATAAGATTTAAACACGTATCTTAAGTATTTGATTGTTGTATTTCACTGAATGCTTAAAATTAGATCCATGAAACGTTATCATGTTTACAAGTTTAAATTCTAATTAATTATTTTTTTAATTAGTTAATCTATTGTATTATTATGAATGTTTAATTCACTAATACACTCCATGTTTGTAACAATGTCCTCAGACACCTGCTAAGTTCTCCTTTGGAGTTCCCAGTGGGAGTCGATTGTAAACAGACCGTACGCGCGTGAAACACTACTGTGATTTGAGAAAGTAAGCATGAACTTGTTCGAACACGAGATCGATTAGGCTTTTAAAAACAGGTCTAGTCGCGAAGGTCAACATAAACTATATCACTTAAGACTTAACTCTAGGAAATACAGGATATTATATTTTGGAAATTACAATTGTAAAAATGAGTGTCTGTGTGTGTAAGTACTTGGACATATATTCATTTTTGTTTGAATTAATTTTTAGTCTTACCATTAAGATTGATAGTAATGAAAAAACACCATAATACAACAGATTATAATACTTATGTCTGTTACGAATACACACAGTGTACAACAAAGAGACATTATTATTTTGAACCCCTATCTTAATTCTTTGAAATTATAAAGCATATAAATCATAATATTAGCTTACACTTTTCTCAGTGTGGTTTTGTTTAATAAATTTATAATTTTGCTCATTAAAATTCAAAGAAGCAAAGCTTGGCATGAGGTAATAAGTTAGGAGAGATGGAGATCCCCAGTGGGTCCTGGACAAGCTAAACATATATTCAACTGATAAATTTTAAATGAATGATAAGGGAACATGGCCCTTTTCACCAAAAATCTTACGACTAAGACTAAAATTTTACCTCTCTTAAATTTTTTATACGTCAATAAAGATGTTTTTCTCTGAAAAATTATTTATAATGTAATATGCTATGGAAAAATAAGATTTTTCAGCTTTAAGTTAGATATATGTTGATTTAATAGTAGAAGTGGGGGGGGGGAGGTTTAGTCTTAATCCTAAGATTTTTTGTGAAAGGGCCAATACTGAATTTTAAGTAGTCATATTTTATCCTGAATTTGAGAATTTTAGCGGGCGGTTGTTAAGAATTTGATTTGTCTGCAACACAAAATCTTTACATGTTAGGTCAATAGGCTTACTTGAATCTTAATTTGGTTGAATTAATTGTGCAAACATATTTTATTATTAAAAATTAAACTAAATAAAACCTACAGCAATAAGCATAGCTGTTTTGAATTGATCTATTTGTTACAGATGGAATTGAACCTATGGAATTTGCCTTTCCTGATGAAGACTTAGCCATATCAAGGTAATTTTAGTCATAATTTTTTAAGTATGATTTATTTTGTTAGAGCCCCTTCTATTTGTTTTGTTACATATTGGTCTTCAGAAATGTTCACTTCCGTGGCATTTTTTTTTTAAATATCAAAATATATTGTTTTTATCTTTCCTTAATGCCACACTTATGTACTTTAAAATTAAAATATCCTTTTTTTAACAGTTCCAATGCCATAGATACAAAGTTTGATGAAGCAGTAGGTCACATTGAAGATATTATAATGGGTATGACAATCTTGCATTAATTTCTTAGTCAACAATTCGTTGATAAAGAAATTGAAATATAACTTGAGTCCCTCTAAACAATTGTGTTTCTTTAAATGTACAAAATGTATCTACCCATATATTCATGTACACCGTATCTGGAGTTGTATGTAATTTTTTTTAGTTTTAAACTTTTGAAATGAAACTTGTTCTTTTTACTTCATAATTTACAACAGAGCTTGTATATTTCTTTAATTTTGTTCTTCACAGAAGATGAATTTCAGACTTTACAGAATGACTTTATGGAAAAATATTACCTTGAATTTGAGGACACAGAAGAAAACAAATTCTGTTATACAGATATTCACAGAGAATATGTAAGTATAATAGCCCCTCCCCCTCTCAACCCCAACCTACACACCACTACATGCACACAAACATATCATTATGGAATGAGAAAAATGATACTTTAAATGTTTTAAAAATTTTCAGTAGTAAAACTTAATTTTACCTCAATTCTGTGATAGTAATCCCTTTTCTTTGAATTTCAAACAGATAGAACTTGTAGAAAAGTATCTAGAAGCGGAATTATCAAAAAGAATTGAAAATTTTTCCATGGGAGAGTTCACTAAAACAATCATGTAAGTATTCAGTATGTACACTGTTTTACTTAGTCTGTGCTCAAAAGGTTTCATCAATAGGCAAAATCATGAGTCCCAGAGTAACATTTTTACACCAGCCAAAACTCCTTTTTTGTGCATCTTGTAAAAACAAATCATCTATCATGCTAGCTACATGTATATGAGACCTTGTTGTTTTATCATATACCACTTCAGCAAAGTGATCTGATTTATTTTCTCACCAACAATAATTTTATCAGTCTGGATCCTGTTTCACAAAAGAACATATGACTATAAAGACCAAAACCTTAATTTGATCATAAAACTTTGCAAATTATTTTGTTTAAAATTGTTACCCTGGGTACCATAACATTTTTTTTTTTAATTTAATTTTTTTTTAAAGAGTAAAAACCTTTTTCAAAATTATGTAAATAGAAATTTAAAAGCAGAATTCAATGTTGTTCTTTGTCATAAATTCTTTTGTTAAATGGGCATCTGGGGTGTTGGACATTTTTTTTATCAGTCTATTACACAAACCCACCACACTGCAATATAGTTGGCGATTTAAACCTACATACATGTATATGTATGTATTTTTGATAGTTTCTTTAAAAGAATATGAAAATGATGATGAAATATTTTTACAGGGAACGAAAAAATGAGCTGGAGGGAGAAATCTTTGAGATGCTGCTGACATTCAGTGACTTTATGGCATTCAAGGAAATGTTTCTGGATTACAGAGCTGTAAGAATTTATTGTTTAAAGAATATTTTAGCAGTTTTGAAAATGAGAAAATTATTTTAAAAACCATCGTGGGCGATTCTAGCAGATGAATTTTTTGCAAAATACCCTAAGTTTAGGTGATGAAATTGAATTGATACTTCAGCACATTGATACACCAAGGTACGTATTGAAGGAAAATATAGCGGTCCTAAAAATGTTCAACTTACACTTCTCAGCTCACAGTCAGCTGTAAAATCAGGTTTTTGATTTTTTTTGTAATAAGTTTATGTTAAATGCTTTGATGCATTTTTTCCTGAACCATATCCCTTTACAGAGTTTAAATATACATGTATATCTTTAGTGAACATACTGCTTGACCTCTATGATCATGTCTGTATCTTTTTTGATCAGGAGAAGGAAGGTCGCAATGTTGATCTGAGTATGGGGATCACAGTAACGTCGATGCACGGAGGGCCGGAGGACGATGACGACCATGATATGAATGATCACGATATGCACATCGGTGCAGGATTTTCATTAATGGGACATTCTTTTGGACAACAACACTGATACTTAGAATTTTAGTAGTTTTCTTTTCAAATTATCTCCGTTGCCAACATACATTGTATGTCTTTTTTTTTTTGCAAAACACAATTTTTTATCTCTACCTCCGTCCAATATTTTGTAAACTTTTGTTTATTTATACTGTATAATTAAAATAGAGCTGCATTCCTTTGATCACTGATTTTAAAGGTTTATTGTATATCGATATCCTCCTTGTTTATTGAACGCATTTTCTGTGTTTGGCAGGATTTTTAAAGAGTACATTCCAGAAAAGTTGGCACTGTTCCTGGGGGTTAAGCTTAAATTAATGAATATTGTTAGCGAGAAAAATTCATCAGTATCTTGTACTTTTACTTTGAACTCAGAATGTGCCTTTTCCTAAAAATTTAGAGCTTGAATGTGTTCAAACTAAGAAAAAAAATGAATATGAAAAATAATTTCACACAAAGGTCCATTCAATATTAACAGATTATCAACTTAAAGATAATGAACTTTATTACTGCATATTTTTTTAACCCGTGGAACAGTAGCATGTTTATACAAATGTATCCGTCCATATACATTTCATTTGCAGAATAGTACATAATTTCTATTAAGAAATGGGGCTTAACTTCCTCTCAAAAATACAATTTTATAGACTGTTTTACATTCTTGTTCAACACTTTCTTTGATTTTCATGAAGTATTTGAATTATCAAGTCCATATTTAAATTGTGCTTTCAAAATGGACTGTTCTGTATACCTGCTTTGTTTTGAAGCCACTTTGTGGCAGCTGATGCGCAAGATTTGTGTTATTGTGAAGAACATTGGTATATTGAAAGGCAGTAGCTTACAAGTGTATTTGTACATTCGAGTCTGTAAAACTCTGTTGTCAGTAAATATCCTTTAGTTTTGAGGTGCATGTACTGTAATTTCCTACTGCACTAAGATTTATTATCCATGTACATCACATAGTAGCTAACAGTCAGCTTTGTTGTCTTCTTTTCTGTTTATTCTAATCAGTTTGTATAACTGCTTGTGAAGTAAGTAAGATTGCTTAGTGAAAGTGAGATATTGTAGTGTGTGTGTGTGTAGTATTATATTATGTGGGAGAGAAATGTTTTAACTGTACTTGAAGAGAATCAGGGTTGCAAATAACATTTAAACCTTTGGGGCCATGTGGGCCCCCAACTTCACAAATTTTACTAGCCCACATTGATTTTATGGGGCCCACAATCTTTTTTCACTTTTTAAAAAATCTTTTCATATGAAAACATAAGAGAAAAATACTTTATGGCCATAGTATTTCATTATATCTTTTCAAATTTTTCCTGCAGACTTTTACACTACTAAATGTATGAAATTCCATGTTATCATTCAATTCAAGTTTGCCTCTCTTGATTTTAGTTGTTTCAGGGCATGTATTTTGAATTAGGCTTAAAAAATATTTGATTCTTGTAACATTCCCAAACAACCAAGGGTCAGTATGTCGTTTTTTTAATAAATAATGGAGCCAAACACACCTGGACTGAATTAACCAGGTGTTATATTTACAGTGGACACCCAACATGGCTGCCTATAGCGGCAGAAAAAGAATGGGGGAATTCTTGTTACAATAATGATTACTCTTTAAATTTAAGGTAAACGTTGACTAGATTGACATGTTTTGTATCTCAAATAAAGCTACAATTAATATTTGAAAAATGGAATCAGCTGAATTATCAAACACAGAAAAATCCGCCTGGGATATGAAAACGAAAGTACATGGAATAGTTGAACCAAACTACGATCTGATTCTGGAAAAGGTCCGATAAAATTCTTACTCGCCATGTGGGCGATAATATTCTCAAGAGCTGGTCGCCAACAAGAAAATTTACTCGCATTTGCGAGTGGGCGAGTGGTTATTTGCAACCCTGAGAATGTGAGTGAGTGATGAATTATGAAAGTGATGCTTTGTTTTCGTGTGAACACTGTTTATTTCTGAAAAAAAGGTATATTATTTATTATTGAAACTGTCTTGATATTAAAAAATCAAATCACATATAAATACACAAGTTTTTACAGATTTTTATAAGCCATTGACCTGTTCCATATAATGACCAAATTATAGGAAAAATCTGTGTCAACAATTAAGATTGTTTTAGAGAATCCAAAACTTGATTGTACACTGGAATGTTGCCAGAATATCCATTGTCTTCTAAAGTCTGTAGGAATTCTATATAAGTCTGAGGTATGTTGTTCTGCTGAGCTCCCCGAACTAGAACATCTTTGTAGTTTGGAGAGGGGCGGTTGTCATAGCGATCAGTGATGTAGTCCTTCTGCATGACGTAGGTACGACAGTTACTGTATATTTTGTTGTCAGGAGAAATAATGTCCACATTTATGGCATCATATATTCCTTCTTGTCTGAAATATACAATGTACATCTGTAGATGGGGTATCCCTTGGTTGGTGGTTGGATATGATTTTTTTAATCCATTTTGTGTGCTTTTATTGCTAAGCCTTATTGATTGAATTTATAAATAGACAATGAATAATATAAAAAAAAAACATATCCATTTACAATCCAAAGGATCTATAGTATGTAAATCCACAAAACTAGATCAAATTAATTCATACAAAAACCCTTTATATGTCACAACCGTGGATATGAAAATAATTTCCAATGAGCTCTATCCACTGTACAAAGGAGTAAATGTGATAAAATAAGACAGAGTTCATAAGAAGGACAAAAATATGTTGTTTTTTTTTGTTATAAAACATGAAAATGCCTGCAATACCACAGGCCAGCACTGTTTAACCTCAAAAAGGTGGCATTGGATCATGAAATACTGAATATCCAGTAATGATGCAGATACCGGTATATTCCTTGACAGAATTTGGATGATGGAGATTGTTACTTTGTGGTGTTTTGCAAGCTTAACATTTGAGTAAATACATGTATGTCTTTAGGCCATGAAGAGTAATGGTTTAGTTTGACTGCATTACTCTTAACGATCCCAGAGTTGGTCAATATGACATAGAGTACATGAATTTAAATCCATTTTGAATATGGTTTATAAGGTTAAAGCCCAAGTTATGCATTTCCAGAATAAATACTAAAGAGTTCCAGAAGTATAGATTTGCATGTTTTAATATCTCGCTGCTCATTGACCTTGGTACTGCAGCCACGTAGCATCGTTTTTGAAAGTGGGGGGGCCAGCCGGAGAAAATTTTTTTTTTTGACTTACCTTTAAAAAAGTTGACAAGCAAAAAAAAAAAAAACAAAAAAGGAAAATTGCCCAAATTCGAAAATCCTATTTCGTGGTGTGTGTGTGTGTGGGGGGGGGGGTGTTAGAGACAAAGTTTTTTCTACCCCAAACTTTTTTCAGTACCAATTTTTTGGCATTCAGTACTACATTTCCTTGATATCATTAGCTTGTAGTATAAAGTGGGGGGGGGGGGCTAACCAGCCTTTCAGTAGACATTTCCAATAGTAAAAGTAATGTTGGGAACAAAAAAAAAGTGCCAGCCCCCCCCCCCCCCCCGGTTCTACGTCCCTGTACTGGGTGTATGACCTTGAATCAAGGCCAGAAAAACTCTCCTGATAAATGATAATGGGTTTTAAAATACAGAAGCAATGTACAAAAGCTGACCGGTTCACAGGTCTTTTAAATCAAATCAGTTTATTTAAGATTTACAACTGAATATACGCACCGGTCAAGACTGGATTTATCTTTAATGTCTAACATCCATATAACCCCCCAAACTGTCCCCTCGGGATGCGGTTCAATGGTGGCAGCACCTCCGCGCCAGCGAGATCCTTTTGGGTCTGATGGGGATTTGAAATCCAATCTGAAATTCTTTAAAAAATTGAATTATTTACAAATTAGTAAACATTTACTCACTAAATGTACATTATAATTGTATATAGAAACTTTAATTTGAAATAGAGATGATATATATTTTTCCTTCATTTTTTTTTCGATATTGCATTATGGAAATTCTGTAAACATTTAATAATGTTTGCTGATCATGATTTTCAACTATAAATTATGAAGACTACCTTGAGATGTCCCACACCTTGGAATACAGCAGATGGGTTCTGTAGGGTCAACCTTTGTCGTAATAAATTACTTCCATACGCAAAGTACAAAAATGTGCCCGTCATTTCTGTAAAATAAATGGGAAAAGAGTTGCAAGACTTTAGTGTGAATTAAAATTTGAAATATTTTGATCGTAAAATACAGTGTATAGAAGATTTTTTCACATGTATTTATCACACTGTATATGTTTTTTTTTCACACATATTCCTCATGAGAGAGAGAGAGAGAGAGATGTAATATTTGCAACTCACATACATGTATATATTTTTTTCAAATACCTATGCGCGTGTGTATAATGTTTAAAAATAGACTTTTCATACCATTATCACATACACATAGAACAAACGTGAGGAAGGACTTTTCTGAGTGGTGGTGGTGGTGGGGGGTTTTGGGGGGGGGTACATTGCATAGCCACACATCTGGACACAGAGAGAATTTAAATTTACAATTGACCTTTTGTATCAATACTGAAAAAAAATTTCATTGCAATAGTTGATGTGATGGATAGATTTTTAGGCAATTTGCTTATTTATGACCTCCATTTGACACCAAAATCATTAGTAATTCTTTTTCCAAAGAGAGAGCTAGAAAATTTCATTGAAAAGCTCAAAGGGTTCTCGAGATATTGAGAGAGAGAGAGAGAGATGTCAGCATATTTGCTGTAAAATAAATGGGAAAAGAGTTGCAAGACTTTAGTGTGAATTAAAATTTGAAATATTTTGATCGTAAAATACAGTTCAGTGTTATTTTTTCATATTCGAAATAATTCAACTCAACGATGCTATAATGTTTGAAACCCATGCATAACACATCTGGACAACAATTCGTATTGAAAAACGTTGATGAAGTAAAACGGACCCCTCCCCCCTCATGAGAGAGAGAGAGAGAGATGTCAGCATATTTGCCTTAGGGATGATCAAAAAACAAAAAAAAAAACAAAAAAAAGTAAATTCTTTCCAAAATGTGAAATACCTATTTCGCGCGTGTGTGGGGGTGGGTGGGGGTGGATGCTTCCTACTAATGACTTTTCACACCATTATCACATACACATAGAACATGTAGTGAGGAAGGATCACCGTTTTCTAGTGGTGGTGGGGGGGGGGGGGTTCCAAGGCCACTTTTACTTGGTTTCGTATATACATTTAATTATTCTACAAATTCCAGATCTGCGCATGATCAATACTATCAAACATAATTCATTTATGGTACCAGTTGATGTCCGATATAGATTTAGGCAATTGAACTGATCTCCATTTGACACCAAGTATCATTAGTAGTATCGTTTTTCAAAAGAGAGAGCAGAAAATAATTGACAGCTCACATGAAACAAATATTGTCAAGTCAAATTACAAAACTAAGGGTACTTTGAGCACCTAGGTCACCAAGTGATATCCCGCCTCCCATATGATTATAGCGAGCGCAGCGAGCGTCGCGAAGCGAGCTCAATAGACTAACGTGTAAGAACAGAGGAAATTCGGAAATGGTTCTCAGCAATAAGGTGGTTAATGGGGGGTTAATAATATAAGAATGTTTTTCAGCACGAGCAAGTAAACCAACGTTATGGTCCGTGAAACATCTTTTCGGGAAAAGTCTTCCGGATAAATACGTCTCTGAATTTATGAAAACAATACATACGTTACTGTCGCCAAATCCGTATTTCAAAAATAAAACATAATTGAAAAACTCAAATCTAATAAACGTGTATTTTTATGCACAGAAATTTACTGCACACCATATGAGAGTATATAAAAGTAAAACATAAATCACATGTAAATGGCAAATATTTTGCAGCATGTCGTTGTCGCCCAGTTGTTTGATACCTACGTAACGCCATCATATAACTGAGCTTGTAAATTATGAAATATATTTTCATTTTCAAGAAAATCAAACAGAGACACCTGACTATCTTGTAAAATTTATCTGATATTAACTTTCCTTGAAATATTTTCAAACGACTTATATGCAATAAAACTTCGTCGGTTGTATAACGTTATACATTTATTAAAAGTATATAAATGTGTTAGGCCATTAATGGTGCTTATATGATGGAAATGGTTCATATTTTTTATTGCATACACATTTTTAAATCATTCTAACATTTGATGTACAGTGTATTAACTTACCGGAATTTACATACGTTACCAATACTTACGGAAAGAATATTACGCAATTCTTGAACATTTCCACATGATGTACCTCATTACTTGATGTTTAAAGTAAGAAAATCATGGTTGTAAATACAGATATGCAATAAATATCAATGTAGTACATGCATATCAGTAAATCTTAAAGTTCGATTTTCGTTTAATTTTTCATTTCTTTTTTTTTAACTAGAGAGATGTTGACAGAAGTCTAATTTTAAATTATAGTTGACAATCACTACAAAATCTGCTCTTTGCTTTGTTTATAAATTTCAGTTTATTTCAATAGAAACACAATTTGATAGTTATATACCTTAAGAAAAAACACAAAAATTGCAAGATTTTAAACTTTAACCCAAGAAATCAATAGCTAGTACAAATGCCATTTTACGTTCAAACAGTAACGTAATATTTTATCATTTGTTTTCATATTCTGATTCAGTTATAGTCTGGATTTTCAAAATAGAGTAAACTTATCCATATGGTATTCAAACAGTGTAATCTAATTACGGAGATGTTACAGAATTACCTTATTTAATCTTACGTTACATTAGACGTACACAATTCTGAAACCGTATATTATTCTTTAAAAATATTATAATTATGATTGTTTTTAAATTTATTGATTTTTCATGTCCAAATTTCAATTTAATACAGGTCATGTTTTTCATGAAAGCATTAGAAGTAATAAGTAAGTAAGATACTTTATTCAGTATTTATTCAAAGTGTTCTTCAGTTGACATAAAAAAGAGGTTTATTGACTCTTATGCCTTAAAAAGTAGGGAAGTTATTTGCCCTTGCATGATTTATATTCCTGCATTAAATGTTTTCTAAAGTGACATTGTATTTCCTAAATCAATATACACAGTAACGTATATATTGGGGTGATTTTAAAGCAATGTATTTCAATTTGTCATAATTTTGTCATCAACACATTGGTGTTATGGATATTTTACCATACAACTCAGAATTATCAAAAAACTTTGCAGGAAAAAATGATACTCAAGTTGAATTTTACGTCTCTGATATACCGTAATTGCACATTATTACTGAGAATGGGCGACATACGTCAGCCAAATTTCTCTGTGCAACATTCCACAAATTCCTGCATACCCAGATGTTTTTGCGCGAATATTGCCAATAAATAAATCTCGTAAAGCATATATATCAGACTTTCAGTTTGTAGAAATCTTTCAAAGAAACAAGATTTATTGCAATGTTTTTCATCAAAAATTGCATAGTGTTACACACAGACGCTGGCTGTATAAGCTCCGTCGAGCTTTTTGACGTCGTATGACGTCACAGCTTCAAAATGTATAGGTCACACCGTAGAATTAGGAGCGCAGCGAGCGTCGCGAAGCGACGCTCCAAGCGAGCTCAACTAACGTGTAAGAACAGAGGAAATTCGGAAAATTGTACATACAAAAATTTCTCTGTGCAACAAAATTCCTGCACTACCCAATGTCCTCGCGAATATTGCCGAATAAATAAATAAATAATGACGTAAAGCATATATCAGACTTTCAGTTTGTAAAAATCTTTCAAAGAAACAAGAAATAACTCTGCAATGTTTTTCGACAAAAATTGCACTTGTTCTATAGTTTCATCAGACGCTCGGCAGTTCTGTAAGCTGAAACGTCGTATGACGTCACAGGTAGTAGATATCTCGTGCACACGTTCGAAGTATATCTCAAGTGTTTTTGATGGTACAACTGCGCTCGCCCCAACGGTCACACCGTAAAACATATTAATTAATGGCCAAGCCCATGTTTTGCTCTGGGAGACCCGAAATATTAAAGATTTAAGTGACAGATCAAAAGGTATAGGAAGTGCAAAATAGCATTATGTGCATGTAATGAAGAATCTCTGACATTATCATTAAATTTTATTCGGTGGTATTGAAGGAGTTGTAGATAAGTGATAGGTACCATTCAAAAGTATAGAAAGAATTGCAGTGTCCATGGTTTGCTCAAACCCAAAATACATGTCAGATCAAAAAGTAAAATAGACCTGTGCACAATGCAATATGTAACATAGATTCTGTGAAAGTCTCAATAAATTCATTTAGTTGTACAAGAGGAGTTGCGGATAAGAAATGGGTACCCCATCTAGATGGACGGACGGACACTATATATCCTCCCATATTTCAAGTCGGGGTATAGGCCTAATAAAAGTGGCGCGATATGATTATCCATTAGTCATTTTGTCGATGTGGCTTTTTTTCCTATTGTATGCTAAAAATCATGCTTGTAATTCTGTAAAACCCTAGTGAGACCATGACTGGCAAATAAAATATATTTTATTCTATATCCCAAAATGAAGAAACGAAGAGAAAGGGGTTTACAAACATTTCCCGCGTATATGTCTTCAAGCTCACGTGATACAAATATTAGTCACGTGATACGATGGTTGTCAAAATGGCGGCCATTTCGCCGAGGTCGGGATCTTTCGAGGTATACATACGGCAGCAGTGGTGTAAAGTATTTGTAACCTTAAATGAAGACAGTATAACGTTGGCACTTGATGAAAATTTGAATAAGTCACTTCCCCTTAACATCAGTGCGGACAGCACGACCTCTAGACATGACCAATTACCTGAATCTATTGCTGGACAAAAGCGGCTTGTGAGAGTAATCAAGGAGGAACAAAATGGACTGGGAATTAGCATCAAAGGAGGCAAAGAAAACAAAATGCCAATACTCATTAGTAAAATATTTAAAGGGATGGCAGCAGATAAAACAGAAAAATTGTACGTCGGCGACGCCATCTTATCAGTTAATGGAGAAGATCTGAGAGAGGCAACCCATGACGAAGCTGTTAGAGCACTTAAAAAGGCCAAGAAAATCGTGGAACTTGAGGGTAAAGATATTGAATTAAACAGTGAATCAATCAGAATTTAATTTATAGGACAGATTTGAAGATTGCTTTATTTGGTCATACATGATTGCTGGGAAAATTTATTTGCTTACCTGTGACTATGGGTAAGGATTTCCATGTGGAGGGGGTGGATCTGTAATTTTAGGGGGTGAATGTGAAGAAATGGAACATGTTCCATATAGGTATTTCTAATGATAAATAGTAACAATTCATGTTGAATCCTCAGGGATTGTAGCTGTACATTATATTTTGACATTTTTCAAGTTGAATTATCCCCCTTTAATCATTTAATAATCACTTTGATGAAATCTTTTTCTTTTCTTTTTGACAGTGAAATATATCACAGATTTCAGTCCCTGCTTTCGGAAGATTTCAGCATTAAATGAATTAGGATGGGGAAGTCAGGAGGCCCAGAGGGATGCAGCCAGGGCTAATTGGACAGAAACAAAAACTATACCACTGAAACTTTGCTACCTATGTCGAAATCTCAGTATGTCTGACCCAGAAAAACGCACTATTGAATTACATTCACCTGATGGAAAATCCACCTGCATTATAAGATTTCCAGATGCAGCCATTGCCAGTGATTGGTTTAATGCCATTCATTCAAATGTCACGTTATTATTAAGTCAGTGTATCGTAGAAGCAAACCAAGTTATGTCCTCAGCTCCAAACTCCAGAGAAATTAAACATATTGGATGGCTCTCAGAACAGGTTTGTGACTTGTCCAGAGATGCAGTATTACTTAATATCTATTCTTATCAGTTTGGACCTCACATCTAAAAAGGAAGCCCTTAAATACATTTAATCAAGTCAGTAACTATATTTTTCATGTGAAAACAAAAACAGCTATATGTATCCTTGATTTTATCATAAAAGTAAAACAAAGTAAGAACTTTTTGTATTATAATCATTACAATTTATTGACATAAAAGTTATCAAGTTTCTTCTTTGGCAGCTTATGAATGAGCAGGGAAGTTTGACTTGGAAGCCAGTATTTATAGCATTAACAGACAATGACATGCTCCTGTATGACACAGCTCCCTGGAGTAAAGAAGAATGGGCTACTCCATTCCAAAGCCACCCCCTGCTTGCCACAAGGTGAGTTGACTTTTTCAAACAATTCAAAAAATGGATAAAATGTTTAATTGTTTTTTTTTTGTAAAAAGAACGTTATTTTATCATTTTCTGTAACTAAACTTTGTCCTTCTGACCACAAATCAAGATGAGAGTACTATATGTTCTGAATTACTATTTAAAGGCCATAAGGAAGGTCAATTTATCTCCAGAAAGTTTATTTTGCATGTTCAATTTTCTTGACCTTTTCCTAAAATTCAGTAATTTTCTTTAAGAAATACTTTATTCAAAAAGCTCAGAAAACTTTATATAATCTGTAATTACATGTATGATTTTACCAGCGTTTGTCCTTTTGAAAAAATGAATTGAGTTGTGAAATCAAATTTTATTGAAACTTCAAAGGTTTTTGACACATTGTCTTAAAAATTAAAGTATTACACACAACAGAATATATTTCATTTCAGACCTTAAACTTTGACCTTTTCACCAAGTCAGTGAAGACTTTTTTTAGGCCATGGGAGTTGTGATACTTTTAAGTTTTTAACTGGAAACTGATATTAATAATGTTTGAATTTTACCTTTTTGTCCTATCATCCAAGAAACTATAAGTGACATTTAGAATGTGAAGTTATGAATTGACAGACAAAAAATCATGGTAAGGATCAGGAGTTGTGATATAAAAAAAAAATCACAAAATTTAATACAGACAGAAGCTTAAGGACATGCAACTAGTCCAAAATTAATATCCCCCACTCTTGCTGAAAGTGGGTAAAAAAATATACATGTATATAATTATATGTAGACTTTTCAGGTGAGCATTGTGGCTTATGAGTCTTTGGTTAAATTTTTCTATGCAATGTTCTGAATGAAATGATGAACGTATAGATGCAATTACTGTTAATATATTGATTTATTGAAACCACAGAAGAAGGCAGAGTATCAGATTAAAATAAATAATTCAGAACAAGCAAACTAGTTTGCACTGTATCACACGATCCTGGTGTGTTGAAGTGGTTATAATTACTCGGTACATGGCTTTCTTTTCGTAATGATGATGCTTAGCCGGTATATAGTTGGGGACATAACCTGATAATAAATTTGTTTTTTTATTCTTTTTATACAGATTGGTACATTCTGGTAGACTCAGTAATCCGAATGCAGGGACTGATGTCCTGACTTTTGGTACAAGGTGTGGCACTCGAAATGGTGTTGAAACACACATATTTAGAGTGGAGACTCAGAGAGATCTAGCCTACTGGTCCAGAGCGTTAGTCCAGGGGTCTCATGGGGTAGCAGCCATTATCAAAGAAGTTACTTGCCGTGAGTTTGACGGAATTATGATACTTCACCATATGAAGGCCGTATATAAATACATGTGTATTTGAATTGCAAAAATTTTAGACACTGGATGATCTTTTCTGGAAATTTTTTTTTTTTTAGTTACCTTAAATTTTAAATTTTTGATAAAAATTTATCCATTTTCTGACTTTTTTTTTAGAAAATATCTTTCATCCCTTTTTACATTGTCTGACATATATTTCAGTGTTTTGTATGAAGTGTGTTAATGATGCAAAAAAATCAATTTTTGTATGTCATGTGTTTCAGCTGTAATGGCAAAAAAATTGATTTAAGGAATAAATAACTACGATTTTTTACTACGATTGATTTAAATTTAATCTCCCATTATATTGGCTGTAACAATAAGTCAGCTTGTGTTACCAGGAACCATTAAATATACCAGAATTATCAAAATTTTTGCATTTATTTTCAAAGATATACTACAGTTAAATTACAAAACATAAATTCCATGATTTTATTTTAAAATTTGTTTTAGAAAAGGTGCAAATTCTCCTGGGTATAATTAAAACATTGCACACAGGTGTTTTCAACAGTGGAAGAACCCAATAAAGTTCAAAACGTTGCAATGTCAAATTAGAGAGAAAAAATTAGTTCCTATTTTGAGTTTCAATAAAATTTTAGGAGGGGACATTTCATATGATCATGAATTCAGAACATAACTTTAATTGTATTGGGATTGGCAAGTATATATAGATACATGTATTGTGTTTAGAATTTCATTAATTTAATGTCCCATTCTACAATTTACCTTATATTGAGAAATCTGATATCTTTGTAAATGTTTGTCCCTGATAAACAATTGTTGTAATATTTCAAATATATGTAAATTGTGTATTTAAATGATATATCAATTTCAATTTTTGGCTGTAAAATGGCAGGGTTGGTATTAATGGACCTGTCAATCACTACGACTTGTAGATGCCCTCCACACAGTTTGCTCCACAGAACCCTCAACCTACTGGCTCCACGAAACCTGGTTTATACGAGAAGTTTATGATATGAAATCCCAGATAAACAGGCTGCTCATGGCTGGAAGTTTTAAAAAATGTTCATACAGTAATTTTAGGAAGGTAGATGCACCTATTTTACTTTGTTGTAAGTGCAATTTGTTATGCATGTTACAATGTTTTTATTTTTTAAAAATTGTTTTGTTTGGATGATAGAAAACTTCACTCTAAGTGTTAATTTTTTATGTTTGTGTGTTCAGTATATAATCTTTTAACAAATTAAAAAATCTGTTTTTATATTGAATTACAATACAGAATCATATTTAACACATTGTTTTACATTAAAATTTTTTTTTTTCATAATACATTTACCATTTATGTTTTTTTTTGGACAGGAGATTATCTTGAATCCATGTCAAACCAATTGATAAGCAAATTGTTGCACACATTTCTGTCAGAAAGAAATTAATGAGTTCTAATGTAAGGAGATAACTTAAGATGTTTTGGTGCCAAAGATGTCCCAGAAGCCAAACAGATCTCATTTTAAGATTTTGTATACTAATACTGCTGTTTTTATAAGATTTTCAAACTGAACAAAGCTTAGGTCAATTAAATAATTATAGGTTGTGATGATTTGATTATTATGACACAAATTTCACAAATCAATTTTTTATATGACTAAATCAGGACAGTTTTTCTTTTATAGTTGCAGATTACTCTGAAATTCAGAATCATTTTAAAATTTGTTTTTTTATAATTGACAAGCTTTAAGAAACAAATTTCAGATTTTTTTTCATCCACATGTTGAATTATGTATTTTGACAATAATGCATTTTGTATGTTTACAATAAGGGTAATTAAGAATTTCATTGATAATGCAATTAGTGATGATTATTTGTTTAATTAAAGTTTATGTCCACAGGAGATGTTTATAACAATTATGTATAGAAAATTCAAGGAATAAATTTGTGTCCTTGGTGAATTTTAGGTGACAGATTTAAATGCCATCAAATTTAGTACATGTATATGTACAGGTGTATTTCTTAAAATCAATTTGGTAATCAAAACGACTATAGTTATATTGGAATTTCACAAAGTGGTCCTATTGAGGCAAATTTTTTATCACACTTCTTTCAGTATGTGTTCAGTTTCATTGAAGATATTATGCATCCCTATAGTCCATATATTAGATAAATAAAGTATATATGATTTAGGTGCTGGTAGTTTGGTACATAAAACAAGCACAGAGAATGTGTATAGAAAATTTGAAATATATATGTAGGAAATCCATTATTAACATTGTTCTAGCATTTATTTGTTTGCTCTTTGGGAAAAAATTTTTAACTATATACCAGAGTATTACTTTTGAATTTGTATATTTATAGCTACAGTTCTGGTTAACAATATGCCTTAAAAATTTCAGCATTGAGTGTACATGATGGGTAGTATTTACACTTATTAATTAAAAAAGATATAATGAGCACTCAAATTGTTTCTAAGAAAATAGTGAACACCTCTATAAATATTTGTGAATTTGCACCTACTCTGAAAAATCCAGCGGGGGTATTTGTCCCTATTGGACAGTTCTAGTTTTAAATTGTACCTTAGAGGAATATCTTTGTATTCTGTAGCATTTACAGTGTACCAGTATTCTCTACTGGGATAAAAAAAATCTAGTAATAAAATACTCCGCTGAGAATAAAAGGTCAATTACACTGCATTTCAAATCTTTTTGTCATTTGCATTATTCTGACATGATGCAATACTGTTAGTATCTTAAATTAATTATGTAGTATTGTTTAATTCTGAAGAAGTCACATTTGTGTAGTTGTTTTCAAGTGAGACAAAAGATTTTCATTAAATTCCCTAAAATTTTCAAATACATTTGGCATGATATCAATTGATATTAAAAAAAAAAAAGAATTTAATTTAAAAGAATGTGCATGGAAAATATGAGTTTGGTATAATTTCATGTATTAAAAGAATACTCAATTTGTTTCTTTTAAAAACTTGAATTTTTGAAAGAAAATTTGTAAATTATACAGTTTATTATTTCTCAAAGCAAGTTATATTACTGCATGTTTAATGATTTTTTATTTTTTTTTTTTTTGGTCAGTTAATTAGGCATGTCTAATGCAATTATGGTCATTTTTATGTGAAAGAAAAAACAAGGAAATTTGAAAATATCAGTGTGTTCTTTTTGTACTGTAAAAACATTTCTGTTATCCCCAGAGCAGGCTATCTGTAAGTGAAGAGAGACTTGACGTTAATTATGGTCTTAAAAGCTCATATTTTACAACTTGCAATACAAATAGATAGGACAACATTTAATTTATTATTTCTGAATTAATTCTAGCATAAATACTTTGTTAATATTATGTGCTTTGAATGCATGCATTTACCTTGTGTTTTAAAAGATGGGATTGGTTGTGCTTAGTTGTCATTTAGTCAGGTTTCATGTTGTTATTGATTCCTAAAATTGTTGTTGTTTATAGATTATATGTTTGAATTCATTAAGTTGTTTTTTATGTTAATGTTGTATGAGAATAGAGAAATAAAAGACAAATTCTTTTTTAAGAGAAAATCTTATTGTTCTATTCAAATATAGTTCAATCATTCCAATGATTTCTTCGTGATAGAGCACTACAGTACAATTCGGATATAGCAAAGTCTTGGGGACATGCAGATTTAATTATTACAGCATTATTGTGTTTTGATATATCTAGAAAAAGTTCATAAAAGTTTAAATTTTGATAGAAAATACAGCAGTGTAGGATCCATCCCTCGTCTCCAAGATTCCAAGAGAGCAGATTGTAAACCTTAATGGTGAATGGATTCGATGTGCAATGCATTATGTTTGTATTCCTTTATTGCTACTTTACGTAGTTATGGTCACTGAAGTATGAAATGCACAATCTTTCATAGAGACCTGTTTGATTAAATTTCAAACACTTTCATGCAACAATAATGATAATAATGATGTCACTAATTTAATTTTTTATAGCTCCAAGTTAATTATTGGATTAAATATTCAACAAATGGACAGAACAAAAATCAGGAATTATTAATAAATGTCCATATGCTGACCCAGGTGTATAAAATTATAAACGGACATAATGAAAGGAAGGAGAAATATAGATCAAAGATGGAAAATACCAGGGACCTATATACTAAGTTAGTATATAGGTCCCTGAAAATACTAAGAATATCACAGGACCACAAACTAAACAAAACATCATTAATTTTTTTTTATAAAAGAAGAATTTATAAATATCATTTCGCCAAAACAGCCCATATTATAATTATCATCGGGTTCGGAATCCGCAGAATTTTCAATATTCGCGGGAAATGACAAATTTTTTTTTAGTGAATCACTGAATGCAAGTGTAACTAGAGACGCTTTAAAATGAGCAGTAAACATGTGAATAATATTTCACAGAAGTTGAAAATAACTTCTCCCACAATTTTAAGGTAGGTCAAGTCTCAGTGGACGTATTTTTTGAGTGATGTGTCATAATATACGTAGAGGACAATGAGGACAGCTGAGTGTTTATATTAAAAATAATAATAGGTTCATATTATGTTGATTTATTATTTGTTGTTTAACTTCCCTCTCGAGAATTTTTTACGTATATGGATATCTTTATGTTGAAGTAAAGCAGAAGAACTATCCCAGATGTTGGATATAAAAGTTGGGAGTCAGGCCTTAAATGCTCTGAATTTGACGGGCTCTTGTCCTGTTGTCATGTGCTTGGAATTAGCAGCTAATACTGTAGGAAAGTCAATTAACAAGGTAGGTTGTGTATACAAATGTCAACCACAAGAGTTCGCAAATTTACCAATTAAGTCAATAGAAATCACTCAATTGACCAAGCCATGAGTCATCACATGTATTAGCCTGTTAGCATATCAAACGGGTTCGCATTGCTAACACATAGCTCATGGCTTGGTCAATCAAGTGATTTCTATAGACTCCTGTGAGTCATCTAACTATGATTATAACTGTCCCATTTTAGTGATAAAAGTTTCTTAGATGTCTGACTGATGTAGATAATAGCTGCAGATCTGTAGCTCTCTGCTTGTGAAAATTTGGACTTATTAAGCAGAGAGCTACAGATCCATATGGTGTAAAAAACCTTTGATTTACGCTGCTGCTTTATGTTGCTCACTTCAGGTATTATTGCTTATATTTTATGTTTTCCTAAGCTTTAAAAATGATATCCAATAATTAACCATACATTTGACTCTTTAATATTCCTGAATGTTGATTTACCTTTCAATGGTTTAAGAAAGCAATTCAATCTCTTTTTTGTTCCATTCAGGAAGAAGCTTTGAAATTATCTGGAGTGAATAAGAAAGTCTATGCAAATGGCCTGAAAGCCCTGGAGAGTATGTTGGATCTATCAACCAAGGTCACTGTTAAAGATCTTGCTATACAATTTGGATGTACACCTGCCACTGAGCTAGCAACAAAAACACTTAACAGGTATTACATGGACTACATGTTGCACAATAATATAAGGCCAAGCTTACAATTTCAATTTTATCATGTGTTTCTTTTCCAATCTTGATAATTAAGTGAAATTTTAATTTGAAGTTATGAAGAGGACTACAAATCAAAGTCATGTAGAGACATGGACTTCTCATCGCCTATGTTTCAAGCTACGGCACTTTGTGCAGCTTGTAGGTAGGTACAACTGGCAGGAATAAATGAACAGTAATCAAATTCTTCTAAATAAATAATACATAGTTTTAATATTTCTAGCTTTTTTCGTAAAGAAACTTAATGGGAAAATGTCAACCTGTTCTGTTTATTGAGGAATCATCACTATCATGGGGGACCAATGTTCATGGTTCATTCTTACTCATGAATTTGCATCCCACAATTGTATTGGTTTATAGAATCTGTTAATTTATGTAAGTTTCATTATTGGTTTATGAAAGCTTCTGTTGATTTATACAATGTACAAGTTACCCATGAAAATATGTTCCCAGTAACTAGTAAAAATTAAATTATTAATGAACATTGGCCCCCTTAAATTTAAAAGATTTCAAAGTATTGTTTTTAGGTAATTCATGAATTGGCATTATTCTGCAATCTGTATCTTTTACTTGTGATTAGAAAACTCAAGATAAAGATAGACTGGAATAAACTGCGAGAAGTGTGCAGTATCAAAAGATCAACCTATGATAGGCTCGTAACAGAAATGGAAATCCATGCAGTCAAAATGATAGGTAAGGCCATCTTTAAAATAATGTTTGCTTGCCCTCTCCTGACTTGTGTAAAATTATTCGGTCGGTAGGTAAGTTGTTACATAGGAATATGTAGTTTTTCTTCAACAAAAATACAAATGGGTTTTGAGGCAATGCCTCCTAAGAGGTCTTCATATTTCCACACCATTTTGGGAATGGGGCCCAGGGGCCCTTACATTGGAAGTTTTAAAAAATATATATGTTTTAAATTTCCAATCCGGTAGGTAAGTGTTAAGTTTTTTTCCCAGAAAAAAACATAATGAATAAAATTGATTTTTACAAAAAGAACAAAAATATTGTGTCCTGGAATGTAAAAAAAGTTTTGAGTCAGGTCATTTTCAGTCAGTCGGTCGAGAGAGGTAACAAAACAATTTTTTTAAGATGGCCTAAGTGATAAACTGTTTAAAATGGGAATCAACTCTGTTAAAAATGAGAAACAATCTGTTAGAAATGGGAAGCTGTTAAAAATGGGAAACAATCTGTTAGAAATGGGAAACAATCCGTTCTAAAAAGGGAAACAATCTGTTAAAAAGAAAACATAAAAAGGATGAAACTAGGCAAGCTAGTATCCTTGCATGAAAGTTAAAAAAAAAAAGTGGTGAAAACATTTTTGAAAATAATTTATATTAATTTCATGTTATATTTACCTCATTTTGTATATTTTTAAGCAATCATTTATTTTATATAGAAACAAAGACAGTTGAAAAGAAGAAAAGAGTTAGAGGACTTCTGGATGAAGTTGAAAAACACCTCCAAGGTAAATTTATAGTGAAATCTGTCTAATCCGACATGCATTAAGAGAAAATTTTTATGTTGGAATAGACAGAGTGTGAGATTACACAATGTAAACAACATGGGAGATTGTTAATTATTTATCATTACCCTCCATGCAAGCTAATTGCTTGATCACATCATAAAACCATTCCGTAAGTATATCTTTAATAGATGTGGGTCAAAACACAGCTTCAGATGTGCAATTTAATATGAATATGTTATGTTAAATGTGGTTCATCTTCCTTTTCTGTCTGTAGATGAGGAAGTTTCAAAGAAGCAGCAGAAGAAAGAACAGGAGGTAGAGGAGGAAATTGATGAATACGAGGTGTGGAAGAAAAAAATTCTAGCAGCGGCAGCCATAGCCAAGGAAAAAGAGACAAGCGCTACTTGATCGAGTGGTGATTGTGTGTGATTGACATCAAGACCAAGGGCAATGAAAAAGAGACAAGTGCTACCTGACTAAGTGGTGATTGTGTGTGATTGATGTCAAAATTCAAATTTTTCATATTGATGAATGTATTGGAAATGATGTGGCGAAAAAAAAAACTGCAATAATGTGAAAATTTATTTAAGATAAAAAATATATTGTATATGTTTAACATAGACATGACTGTGTATCATAATTTACATGCTCAGCATTCTAAATAAATTATTTTGAAAGGTTAACTTGCATGCATATTCATGTGTCCAACTTATCCTGCATATTACACGTGTAGCAGTGTTAATTACAGTCAAACCTCATTATCTTGAACTCAATGGGGCCAAGAAAGAACTTTGAGATATCCAAGGATCTAAAATATTCAGGTAAAATAATAATTCTGGATAAAATACTTTTAGAAAATGGGATTGGGACCTCCAAAACGCTTCGATATACCCATGGTATTCAAGATACCAGTCTTCAAGATACTGAAGTTCAGCTGTAGTAATAAACAAAGGTCAGGTCTGCTTCAAGGAACAAGGAAGGGTATAAATGAATCTCGCATATGTAGAAGTTTCTGTTTCTGTCTTGTGAAATGCTGGCTTTGAATATAGCTTCTGACATAGAGCTAGTGTTTCCAGAGACTGTTAACAGTATCAAAACAAAAGAAATTGCTTTTCAGCACAAAGAAATGGGGAAATATTATGTACCGATACACAACTCAAAATATTTATAAATGTGTAACAGCAATTTTCATGATGTACATGTTTCTCAGGAACCCCATTTTGTTACCCTGTTCTGGTTTATAAAGCGTAAACTGCCCCAACCCAGGTTATACAGTACAACTTGAGTTGCTAATTCTTTAATTTTCATAATGTACATATTATTTCTCAGGAACTACATTTTGTTACCCTGGATCCAAAGTACTACTACATGTACATGTATATACCATATAATCCCTATTAACCGCCCTGGGCGCTTAGAAAATTGAGGTAACAAAGGCAATGGGCCACATTTAAGCTCACCTGAGCACCAAGGGTAAACTAGTATAAAATGGCTTTTTAAACAGTTTAAATCCAAAAGTAGTCCCATGACTAAGGGTGAAACGTTTAAAAATTTTGTACAACGTTTAGCAGTAAACGAAACGGTACCGTTTAAAAAGGGAAATATTCTATGTTGGATTTTTATGGCTACTCATAAAAAGGATGAAACTAATAATCAATTCTTTCACTTTAATATAAGTAAAGCTGTTATTACAAATTTATTGTTGAAAATCATTGTATTTAATTTCTGTTATATTTACCTCATTTTCATTTTTAAGCACCTCGTCACCCAACTGCTTGGTTTATTTGGTTATATAGAAAAAATAATTGTAAAGATGGAAAATCTCGAAAAAAGTAAAACAGGACCTGCTGAATGTATGAAGTTTTCAAAGACTTAAAAATGTATTATATTTATTTAATCAAAATATATCAAGTTTTATATTTCAAGTGTCGTAAAACATGCTAGTATTAGCAACTCGGAAAAATTTTTGTGTTCGAGTTTTAATATTTTCATTCAATATGTTTCCGGTTTAGATTGTTGCATCAAATGGCCAAAGACGGTGTTTCTTTGTAAATTATTTAATAAAACAATTTTTTTTGTGTTAAACTTTATTGCTGATAGACATTGATAATGACCTTCGTGTAAACATATGTTAAACTGTAAAACACAGTATAATCGAAACGTGCAATTTAATATGAAATGTTATGTTAAATGACCAATCATGGATTTGCTATTTTTTAGAAAATGATTGAGAAGATTTTTAAAGAATTTTCCTATATATTTCTATGTTAAACTTTGGTCGGAAATTTTGATGAATACCCCCGGGTGTGGATTTGAACAAAATTGAATCTACACAGCCAACATGCTTCCAATAAATATGATGAATAATGGCTTTGTCATTCTTGAGAAGAAGATTGTGTGTGATTGACATTAAATTTTCCATATATCAATGTAAAACGAGACAAGTGCTACCTGACTAAGTGGTGATTGTGTGTGAACAAAATTCAAATTTTTCATATTGATGAATGTTCCATATATATATGATGAATTATGGCTTTGTCATTCTTGAGAAGAAGATTTTTAAAGAATTTTCCTATATATATATATTTCTATGATAAAAAATATATTGTATATGTTTAACATAGACATGATTGTGTACAAACTAATTTACATACTCAGCATTCTATAATAAATTATTTTGGAAGGTTTTTAACTTGCATATATTTCATGTAAAAACTTGTCCAATTTATCCTGCATATTACACGTGTAGCAGTTTTAATTACAGCCAAACCTCATTATCTTGAACTTCAATAAAGACGATGAACTTTGGATATCCAAGGATCTAAAATATTTTAAAATAATAATTTTGGATAAATATTTCTATGAAAATGGGATTGGGACCTCCATTTTGGCACTTCGATATACCCATGGTATTCAAGATAACAAACTTCAATCTAAGTTCCTGAGCTGTTTTATAAACAAAGGTCAGGTCTGTCTTCTTGGAAAGAAGATTTTTAAAGAATTTTCTTATATATTTCTAGAAAACTTTCTGTTTCTGTCTTGTGAAATGCTGGCTTTGAATACAGCTTCTGACATAGAGCTAGTGTTTCCAGAGACTGTTAACAGTATCAAAACAAAAGAATTGCTTTTCAGCACAAAGAAATGGGGGAATATTATGTACTGATACACAACTCAAAATATTTGTAAATGTGTAACAGCAATTTTCATGATGTACATATTTCTCAGGAACCCCATTTTGTTACCCTGTTCTGGTTTATAAAGCGTAAACTGCCCCAACCCAGGTTATACAGTACAACTTGAGTTGCTAATTCTTTAATTTTCATAATGTACATATTATTTCTCAGGAACCACATTTTGTTACCCTGGATCCAAAGTACTACTACATGTACATGTATATACCGTATAATCCCTATCAACTGCCCTGGGCGCTTAGAAAATAACGAAAAGGGGGCTGTTATTTTGATATTCTCTTCCTAAAATTTAATGTTATATTTTCATTTCAAAAAATCTTATGAAAAAAAAATAAATTCAAAGAAACACTAAAATATGTCTAACTTTACTTTAAGTGAAGATAACCCATCCATATTATGCTAAATGATTCATTTTCCACCAAGAAATTGGATTATAGAAAGTTTCATTTTCACTTTCTCCAAATCTTGGCAGACTTTTGATACAATTCTAGATGATTTTAATCACTGTACAGGGGGCCCTTATTTCCTGACAATTAAAAAAGACCTAGAGGGGTGCTTATAGGGGCAGGGGCGGTTAACAGGGATTATTCGGTACATGTACATATATGTGTAGAAATGCTTTATAGATTTACAAATGAAGCTAATGTGTAAATTAAACATTTTTATTTATGAAACAACTGAAAATATCAACAACATTTGTTAATAATGACATACGTTGTATCATTTTAAACAGGTATATGGCATTATTGCACAAACCAAATCCAGTATTTATTTAAATCTGGAAATAAAATAACAAGATAGTCTGCTTTATTTGCTTTCCTGAAATATAATACAAGCACATTTCAAAGCCATTTTAGCTCAACACCAAAAATTAAAACCTTTAATAATTCAAAACCACTATCTGCTGTATAATGATTGGCATATGGTGCCTATGCATCTCTACCCATTTATTTTACAAATCTGTCATAATATTTGAAAGTACTAATTACAATAAATGCATGCCTATAGAAAACAATATCATTCTATGGAGAAGGGGGGCTGAAAGCCAAAAAACTAAGAGGTCACATCCTAAATTAGCCTTGGTTTTCTAGTACATTATATTATTGGCCAAATCAAATTTTCCCCTTTGCTTTTGGCAAGACTTATAGTTATATGTACTTGTATATGGATTCAGCAATTTTCGAAACCTTGCAAATATGAAATCCAAAAGTAATGTCAAAACTGCTAAAATTTAAAAGTTTTAAACAAATTATTATATACTAACACCTCTAATTATTTTTATTTTTGCCTTAAAATTTCATTCAAATATACTGTATAAACATTAAAATAAACATGTCAATTGGATACAATGTCCTCTTGTTATAAAATGATGCTGTCCTACGTACCCAGTTTAACATCTCAAGACAGATTACTGTAACTAGGTTTCACCAATGACTCTGAAAAACACTACATATAAAAATATCTTTGAAATTAAAGATATTAATACTAACAGTAATCAGCTCAAAAATCCACTGAAACAATAAAGACTGGGAGTAGACCAAACACAGACCTCTAAAAGAAAAGCTAGGCAACAAGATGTTTACAAAATCTGACTCTCTGAATTTTGGGGCAAGCCCTTACCAACCTCCAAATTCTATTTGGTTCCACTTAGAGTGGTTGGAGAATTAATACTGTCATGCAAGCAAATTTATGTACACATGGGCCAGTTATTATATTCATTGCAACCTGGTTGCAAAGGGGGTACAGTGAAAAAGTAGGAATGATGAATAGTGAAGTCTTCCGTTTGTAAAATGAACAAGCTTCATATCTCACTGTATACTGCAAACATGATACATTTGGTTGTGTATTCTTAATAGCATCTTTGGCGGATAAAAACTTTCACTAATTCAAGTATAGTGCTAAATGTCTTGTACATAAACATTAATGAGATCATTAAGAAATAGGCTAAATCATTTCTATGCTAAATTGTTCAAAAATTAATTTCCGCCAAATATTGTTTACGCTAAATTTAATACATGTACAGAATGTGCTAAGCATTTGTTTTTGTCAAATGTTAAAAAAAGTTTACATTCATGTTTCTTTGGGAGGTAATTTTCCACCCATTTTAAAATCACAACAGAGACTTTCATAGTATGGTTAAAATGAACAAAACGTACAACTCTGTCTTCATTCAAAACTATCAATAATTTTAAGGTTTGTATTGTTCATCATTTAAAATTCCTAATCTGCAGAACAGTGACTCTGTTCTGCAGATTCCAGTTGTCAGTATTTAAAAGCCCCTGACATGGCTGCTTTGCGTATAAATTCCTTCAGCACAGATTCGTCCAACTGGCTAAATGCCTGTGTTTGAGTCACTGCTGTCATGTGGTTCAGAGCAAAACGGAAACAAAACTCCTCAAGATCCTGAAAAATTACAACAAAATTTTAGATTCAAAGATTTTTTTATGGAAATTACTTTTTTGGGAACCTGTTTTGGCAGTCAAATGGTACATGTATTACTGAGGTTTGTTCTTTTGAATTCATTTTATTACGTGTAAGAACCAACCTTTGCTTCAAATTTGACAGCAGCAGCATATAACATGGCCACGTTGTCTGTTGTTATTCCCTTTTTAATGATCTGCTCACAGATCCGCTTCAATGGAGGCTCACAATAGGCATTAGCTAGGTCTAACAGCCCTGTCAATACACAATAATTTCTCATACTGAGTGTACTGATTTAATACATGTAATAGGTATTGACCAAAGGACTAAGATTTCAATATAATACGAGAGTTGTTCGAAAAGTTCGTGGACAACTGTTATATCTTCTTTATTTGACGTCAAATGTTATCCAAATTTGGTAGAAATATTTTAACAATAAATCCAAATGATTTCTATTAAATTTTTCCAAATACATGTATTACGATTTATTCAAAACTTATCCAGATTTTAAAAATGCAAAAATCGGATCGCGGAGCAGGTCAAAATTTAGTAAGTTACAGACAATACACTATATAATGTCTGTAGTCATATTCTCTGTAAAATGGAACAAAAACGAAAAACAACCTAAAAATTTAAATTAAGAATTGTTACATTGATTCGTATACCAAATTATGGCTTTCTATTTTGCTTTGTTGAAAAGAAATCAACTTGAGGAGATAGGTAGTCCTAATTGAAAATGACAAAAATGATGACGTTTTAGAACGTCACGGAGCAGCAGATAACGATGCAATTTTGTGCTTTACTCGGGAAAAACTCTTAATAAACTCTAAAAATGTTGGATGAATCAAGAAAATATGTCACAAGCGAGTTGTGCATGTGTGTACAAATAGTACAGACAGTATTTGAGTGACAGAGACTCTGTATCGGATGAGGATAATCTTTAAAGCTACGGTTGAACTGTAAAAATCTGAACAAAAACTTTAAAAAGTTGGAACATCAAGGAAAGACAGGTGCTTCAGAGTTGCGTATATCCTGTGAAAGCACAGTTAAGTATTAAACGAAATTAAAATGTTAACAAAGAAAATTTTACACAACGAGAGCAATTCTTCAAAAATATATGTCAAGTATTAGAAAAAAGGATTTTATGAGTGGGCATTGGATTATACCATGTGAAATGTATAGGGATCGGTTTTTTTTTTTAGAAATTTTTGACGCTATGTTGTGACGTTACATTGCCGTTAAGGGTGCTCCGCGGGTACAAAACATGTTGATTTTAAAATGAAGTAAATTGATTTCTGTTGAATCGAATGGAATGAAACTTCACACATCAACAAAACAAATATTTTTACATATTATATTGTGCTTATTTTAAATTCTTAATGAGTAAAGTAACGAAGATTGACATCGTCCATGAACTTTTCGAAACAACCCTCGTACAGATGAAATTTCTGTCCCTCCCATTTTGTCTACAAGGTGAAACATCTAGATTACTTATATCCAGATTTATAAGGCTCCAATACACTACTTGTTTGAACATGGTACTCATAACTTTGGAGAAAAAGAAAACAGTTATAAACGAGATAGCAATATCATGACATTAAGTTGCTATTGCTTGAATAGAGGTAAATGATGAAACATTTATACTGCCTCTGTGTGATAAATTGAACTCATAAGATCTATATTAGCTAATGTGCCAATCACATTCGCTTTTGCTAAAAATACTGCATAAAATATTATTGACATGTCAATGTGATTGAATTTATGCAATGTAACCACAAAGCAAAATTCCAATCCATCGGTGAATTTTTAGATACAAAATATACATGTATATATAGGTTCCTGCTTAGATTATCCCATTACATTGGCAATACAGAACAGCTCTGTATGTGTGTTGAAAAATCTTCACTCAGAGAAAGGTCTGTTAACTATGTTTCAAGATGAGAGACATTTTCAATTTCTGTATGATGCATGAAAACCATGTCATACCTATGGCTTGTTCAGGTTTCAGATTAACTTGGTCTGTGTAGAGATACTGTAGGAATGCTTTGTAAACTGAGTAGGAAAACTGGCTCACTTCTATGGAACTGAAAATAAAAAGAAAATTTACATGTAGTACCGGTACTACACATAGCATCCTACTGCCAGGAGCTCAGATTATCTCTTCCAGCTTAAATCATTTAATGAAAATCAAGAGATTATAATTTTTGTAAAATTGAATTTAATTAATCAAAGAACTAATTTATTTGAATTTTTAGACAAGAACAGGTCACTTACTCTCTCCCATCCTCGTCCCAACACGACTGGAACATGGAACGAAAATGTTCACATCTGTAAAAAAAAATTTAAAAAAAAAATGTAAATGTGAACCTCGAAACACAAGCTACATAAACCCTGTCTGTCAATAAATGCCATGCTTTTTAATCAGACTAAGACTACATGTATTGAAGAGGTAATAATAAAATAAAAGAGCCTTTACCTGATTTTGAGCACAGATTTGTGGACATGAATATCTCGTCCTTCGACTGAAAACTTCACATCAGAAGTTATCTGCAAGGCCATAAATTGAAAGATTTAAAATAAGCTTTATACGTTTTATGTTTCAATTAGATTTAATTGATGTGAAGATAAATTTAGATTAATACATGACAAATCTTACCGGGTCATCAAATGCCCTGGACAAACTCTCTACAATACTAGAACCTTTGATGTGATCTGATGGAATAAAATAATATTTTTTGTTTTTTAATTAAATTCTTTTATCTAATGAGGTCACATAAAATAGTGTACAATAATATTTAACTGCTTCCGTTGTGCTAAGGAATCATTTCAATTCAAGATGATTTTCTGAAATTTTCTAAAAATTTATAGGTTTAAGGGGAGACAAATTTTGGAAGACCAGCTACTTATAAAAGACATTACTCGCCATTCTTGCTGAAGATTGTAAATTCCTTGGTAAAGTTCTCCACAATAATGTACATCAAACAAATTAATTTCTACTAATTTTAACTTTTATATGACTTACCCACATTATAGGTCCTCCATGTTACTAATGGAGAGGAGAAGGCAGAAAACACATCATCGGTACATGTGAATTTGGTCAGCATTGGGGAGGTCAGAGATTGACCCCGACATTGACCCCACATATAGACCTTCCCCGTCTCTGTCATGGTGGCAGAGATGTGGGCATAGTGACTGGCCGCTATTTCTACCATCCTGAAATTTGTTCAAAATCAAGGACCTTCAATTATTATATCTTCTCTACTTTGCCATAACGTGAAGCTCAACAATTTTTTGTAATTCATTGGTACCATTTTTACTGCATTAAACAAGGATTTCCATTAAACATGTAAATATAAAACTATAAAAAAGAAAAGAAAGACATAAGATATTATATTTTTCTTTTGAAATCATGAATTTTTATAATGCAAGATTTAGAATTTATTTATTTGTGAATATATCATCCCAGAACCTGACCTTTCACCATTGATGATGACTTTGGATGGTGACACCTGATTAGCTTTGTTCCCAGTTCCCAGCTGTCCATAAGAGTTAGCTCCCCAAGAATATAGATTTCCCTCATCAGACAGGGCCAGAGTGTGGGCATATCCACATACCAGCTAAAATAGTCAGTATAATACAGTGTGAGTCATCCACAAACTAGTCGAAAGAGTCAATATAATACAGTGTGGGCATATCCACATACCAGCTAAAAGAGACGGTATAATACAGTATGGGCATATCCACATACCAGCTAAAAGAGACAGTATAATACAGTATGGGCATATCCACATACCAGCTAAAAGAATCAATATAATACAATGTGGGCATTTCCACATACCAGCTAAAATAGTCAGTATACTATACTGTGGGCATATCCACATACCAGCCGAAATAGTCAGTACAATACATTGTGGGCATATCCACATACCAGCTAAATTAGTCAATAAAATACAGTGTAGGCATATCCACATACCAGCTAGAATAGTCAGTACAATACATTGTGGGCAAATCCACATACCAGCTAAAAGAGTGGACATAATACATTGTGGACATATCCACATACCAGCTAAAATAGTCAATATAATACAGTGTGGGCATATCCACATACCAGCTAAAATAGTCAGTATAATATACAATTATGGACTGTTTAGAAGGGAGACATCACCAATTATCAGGTCTGAGTAGAGTTGTCACCTGAGGGCGCTTGCGCCCGAGGGTGACAACCCTACTCAGACCTGATAATAAACAGTCATTAATAGTTTTATTATCCTGAAGAATATACAATTATCGATTAGATACAGTAGAAAATAGTAATCAAACCTCTTATTTTCTTCTACTCTGCTCCGATTCCATACTTTCAAAATATGTCAACAGACAACTTTGACGTCATCGTTAGAATTTATTGTTTACCGATCCCGCACATTTAGCCATTGTACTTATTAATTGGAGTTATCTTGCTTAAACCACTGCAGTTTTATTCCAAGGGCGACAACACAGCTGTAACCCTGCATGCTCGCTTACCCGTCATCTGAAGGGAGATAATAGTTGTCACCCTGCGCGTGAGGGAGACATCACAAGTTGTCTCCCTGCACGTGACCTGCTCTAAACCAATCAGACTGACTGTATAATTCTGAAGGATAATAATACAGTGTACATATCCACACACCAGCTAAAACAGTGTGAACATATCCACATACCAGCTTAAATGGTCAATATAGATGGAAACATATCGATTAGTTTAGTCCAGGGAAATTTTATATGTATATATGTTATTACTTAGAAGTATGTCAGATTCAGCATCTGGTAATATGCTGGATAATGAATCCTTCATCTTTTATATAGTGCCAGTATAGTCCTGTCGACTTGGAAACCAAAGTTTAGCATAATTTTCTCTCAAGTTGTTGAGGTGATATAAAAATTGGAGGACTGATACTGCAAGTCAGCTATTATTTCAACAACTTTATTTGCACTTGATCACTTTGAAACTGTTTGACTAATATTTTTTGTGAATGAGAAAATAATTTTAAAAGAAAATGTACATTTGCAGAGATTAGTACATGTTTATGTGCAATGTACTTGAAAATAAAAGATTGCAGTGAAAAACAGGAAATATTTCTCACACTCCATTAACATACCTCACACATAAAATATACATCTCAAATATATTAAACCTCGCAATGTTACACCTGACTAAGCATTTAAGCAGGTAATTTTTTCTGGCCATTAATACATAAAGATGAATAATTCCCTTTACCTGGGATATAATGACACCTTGCAGTTGTTGAACTCGACATGGATTTGGTTGGTTAACATTGTTACCAAGTCCTAGCTGACCGTTGCCATTGTAACCCCAGCCATATACCTACAATTTAGACATTCTGAACTTTAGTGCATCTATGTATTACATTACTTCTTCATCAATACACAAATTTATACTATGCACAAAAAGTTTAATGTTACAATGGTAATTTTTTTTAAAAACAAAAGACATTGTTCTTTGGTTTTACTTTGAGATGAATGAAATATGTTCGTTAAGTATCATATACATGTATCAACATAATAAATTCCATCTGGGGAAAAAAAAAATCAAATACAGTTCTGGAAAAGAGAGAGCAGAATCTTTGTGTATAATGTATTCAGTTACCTCTCCATTGTCTAGTAAAGCCATGGATGATGTCTGGCCACAGGCTATTGACAAAGCCATTTTGGACCCTATAATAAAACAGACCAATAGCAAATTCAAATATTTACATTCGCTGTGTTTTTCTACTAGACTAACTGTGAAATTGATTTGAAAACCATTTTCGTGTATACTCATGCGTAGAAATATACACGGAGAAACGTGCATTAACGTACGATCACAATAAGGCTACAGCGATGTTAGTAAAAGTATAACGATATAGGGCAGCAAGAAATTCAAATATTGACTATATTTTCAGTGCTTCTAAGCGTGTAAAATGTAAATATAAGGAATGTTTTTAAGTTTAGTGTGAATTATCGGTGTGTGAATCACACAGACTTGCACATAAGCATATTTTTATTGAAGCGCTAGCGCGCTTCATGAAATATGCCTACGTGACAAGTCTGTGTGATTCACACACCAATAACTCACACAAAACTTTAAAACATTCCATAAAAACATCTTTTTTGTTAATGAAAAAAATGTACACCATTCATGGAGAAAAGCATGCCAGGCATTGGTGTTTATTAAATAGATTCATAAGGCTTCTAATTACTGTATGTGTACATTAAAAAACGGGCTTCATATTTTAGCGGCTTTGGTGTAGACAACAATGCGCTAATTCATGAATATCGCTAAGAAATCATATACATATACAATACACTGAACGCACATGTGTAGCGCTAATTCATGATTATGCCAACAACTCCATACCCAGTGATTGTGCTAAATTTAGAAATAAATATGCCAAATTATGTACACGTATGATGTACAGTATGTTAGGAGCCTCTCTGACATATGATCTATGATTCTGAAACTTAACAAACCTATGACTGCAACAACTTTTCTCGGGGTTGGTTGATTAGTTGTTGTTCCAGAGCCAACTTGTCCACAATTGTTCTGTCCCCAAGCAAATATCTGAGGAAGAAGACATTCTTTTATTCTATATTTTTGAAAATTGTTATGAATGAACTAAACTAAAGCTTTCTTTCACTGTTAAACAATAACTCTTAAACTTCCAAAACTGAATAAATAATAAATTTCTATTTAATACACTGAAATCACATTAGCAACATCTTATTGATAATGCCCATCTTGCTTTCTATTGGGTTCAGAGTATAATGTCAAAATGCTTTTTTTGCATGTGATATTGACATTATGTATGTAGTCACAAATTTTCCACTGAAGTTTGTCCCAGTGTTTAATTAACACTATTATTATTTGATTTATTAAAGCATATCATGACAATCTAAGTTATCTGTGTAATTTTCTACTTATGAAGAACATATATTGTGATTCTGTGGAATTATGACCCCATGGAAAAAACAGTGTGTTTACAGCAATCAATGATTAAAAAAAATAATTCCAAAGACTACATGCTTAGTATGAATTGTTACCTCTCCTTCTTGTGAAAGAGCCAAAGAGTGATGGCTGCCACAAGCCACTCGTAAAATCTTCTTTCCCTGTATGTTTGTACCTATAAGAGTAGGAGTTAAACCCTGTCCAGATCCCCCATTTCCTAACTGACAATATCCATTGTGACCCCAGCTGTACATTTCTCCAGCTGAAAATAAAACAGAATGCATTTTCAGTTCATATGTGTTAGCCTCGCTCAATTGAATCAAATATCAAATAATATATTATTAAAGCTAACAAACTATGATACTTAACTTACTTTTGGAAACTGCAAGGACATGTGGGCCACTCCCAAATGCTATATCCACAATATTTTTCTTGCATAAAACTTCCACTTTTCTCGGCTCAAAGCTACTGTGGGCATCACCTAAACATAAGTAAACTAGTTAAAAAGAAATTAATAACTTTCCACAGACATTTTTAAACAGCACGGGTGTGAAATGAATTTAGATGAGATATATCATGTCTTTTTAAATTGACAGTATTTCCTTTTCATATAATATACTTCTATACTACGTCTAAGTACCCAATCCCAGACAGCTACTGCAGTTGGATCCAATGGCAAATACTTCATCTTCATTTGTGATGTATATTGCTTCATTTCCTGAGCTTCCAAACACACAAATTTTCTTTATTTTTTCTAAATCTTCCTGCTCAAGAATACTGAAAATTGGCCACTTGCTGGCATCTAACATCTTTGCAGAATCGTAATTTCTTCTCAAACCATTTCAAAAACCCTGATAAAAATTTTAAAATTTGTTTGTAATGGAAATATTAAAATTGTATTTTTAATATTGATTTTAAATGCATTTTAGAATAGTGTCAAAATCACTGAGAGAATGGATTACAAATAATGTAGGAAATGGCATGTAAAATAATGGTAATATGGACATTTCGATCATTAAATACAGTGTATAATTAAGAGTGTAAATTATTGATCAATTTCAAAGCAGCTGTTTGTGTCAATAAAATGTATAAAAAAAATTTTTTTTAAAAATCCATATTTAAGTAAAAAAAAATCTTAGCATCCAGGAACAAAGCAATAAGATTGTTAATTAATTCATGAAAGATATATATATATTTTTTACTTACTGTAGCTAACCTGTCTTTCTGATAAACGTCTCTCTAAGAGTTCTGAAAATGACAATCTGAGAAAGAAAGAAATTCAAAGGGGATGTAATGAATGGAATGAAAAATACAAAACCATTATGTACAGAATTGTCATATCCGGTTAAGTGGTCTAAATTTGACTAATCAGAGGCCGTCTAACATGGAATCGACCAATGGCATGATCGAAGACAAAAAAGCGTTCATCTTTCCAGTAAAGCAAGTGCCCGGATCATAAACAACTACAATGTGCTTAGTGTTGCAACCGCATTTATTTAATTAACAGCTTAAATGGAAGGCGTGAAAGAAAGTATGAGTGCATCAATAATTTTACACATTCAAGATTTGTAGCAAAGTTGATGTCAGGAATTTTTTCTCACAAGAATTCACAATTGAAATAGCTGTTTTATCAGGGACCTATATAGTTCCCTGGTTTTATTTTATATTGCTAAAATAAGTGCAATAATTTGATCATTCAGTATTGTCAATATTTAGCATTGCAAGATTTATCGTGCATGTATCTATTTAAGTTGGTGCTGGAACAGATGAAGAAAGTCTTGAAGATATGATGATGAAGTTTGCAGACAAACTTGACAATGACTTGGAGAAAATACAAAAACAATCAACACCCTTTACCAATAGCAGCCAGACTTCAGTCACCATGGAAAAACATACAGCTGCTGGTAATGTGATTACAGAGAATGGAAACGATTCTCTTCTCTCCCTCATGACAGATTTTGCTGAGCAGTTGGACAAGGATACTGTTAAATTGTCTTCTCATACAGTGCAAGAAGCTTCCAATATTGAAACAAATTCTTCACTAGCTTCTTTTCTGGAAAAAGTTGCTGATAAGATGGACACAGAAACCCGGGTTGAAGGAGCAACCTCTTCCAAAGAATCTCAAGGTAAATTAAAATGGATAATAGAATACACAGCCAAATGTATAATATGGTTACTGAATTCAGTGACAATCAGTTCAATAATAACAAGAGATGTTTGAAAAACACTTATGCCCCCCTCCCCCAAATAGCTGGAATTTTTTCTTAGTCCAAGGGAGTAAGTCTGTCCCAAATTTCTTGATCATACACAAAACAGAACTTGACCTAGATATTCATCTGATAAATCTGTATACCAAATTTCATTTCAGTATGTGCAATCTCTGCGAAGAAAATGAATGGAAACTGCAAATTTAATATTGGAATTTTTCTAAGCCCAAGGGGCATAAATGTCAAAAATGGCTCAATCATACCCAAAACAGAAGTTGACCTAGATATTCATCTGATAAACCTGTATACCAAATTTCATTTCAGTATGTGCAACCTCTGCAAAGAAAATGAATGGAAACTGCAAATAATTGGAATTTTTCTGAGTTCAAGGGGCATGAATCTGTCAAAAAAGGCTCGATCCTACCCAAAACAAAAATTGACGTAGATATTCTTATGATAAATCTGTATACCAAATTATTTCAGTATGAGCAACAATAGTGAAGAAAATGAACAGAAACTAAGTAGACCGACGGACGGACCGACCAACAGACAGCAGCAAACCAATGTGCCTTCCCTTCTTCAAGGGGGGGGGGGATGCTTAATTTACCTAAAACTAACTTGACACGGTAGTAATGAAACATATTACCCTCATGGTATCTTTAAAAAAAAAAAAAAACTAGAGCTATTTGCTATTTTGGAGTTTAAAGGTACATGTACTTGGACACAGATTTGAAGTTAATATTTTCTCTACAATATTGCGACTTATATATTTTAATAGCTTATTTCACACAAAAATTAATTAAAAATCTTATTTCATTTAAAAGTTATTAAAACTTCAAATTTTTTGGCGGGTTTGATTGACACATCCTTGCACTTTCACAGATTTTAATTTAACTCTTAATACTTAAGAAAAGTGGCAATCTTGTTGTGCATAAATGAAAAATATTAATACTATAATCCAGGAAATTCAGAGTAGACATGTTCAAAAGCAAAAAAAAACACAATATATTGTCAGTCCGTGCAGTTGTGGTGAAACTTTGACGATTGAACACATCCGGTGAAACGTAAACATCAACATCTGAATAAAATTATTTTTCTGGATTAAAGTTTTAATATTTCTCATTAATACACAACAAGATTGCCACTTTTCCTTAGGATTAAGAATAAAGTTAAAACTTGTGAAAGTGCAAGGATGTGTCAATCAAACCCGCCAAAAAATTTGAAGTTTTAATAACTTTTAAATGAAATAAGATTTTTAATTAATTTTTGTGTGAAATGCTATTAAAATATATAATTCATGATATTATACAGAAAATATTAACATCAAATCTGTGTCCAAGTACCTTTAATAGCATATAAGTGGGTATATTAATTGTTACTTTTACACATGAGTTGCCATCTAAAAAAAATTCCTTCAAATGAATGAACAATTTTACAACAGTCTTCCATAACCAATAGGAAGTTAAGAAAGACAAAGAGCCAAGCAGCATAAGGGAAACACAGTAATCCTCAAAGACAATAAGTTGTTTGTCAAATAAATTATGATATAAAAATCACAAATAATGAAAGAGGAATGACATTTATAATCAAATTTATATTTTATTTCATTTAGATTTACTACAAGATATGATGAGAGATTTGCATAAAGGAATAAAAAATGGAGACTGGTTGACCAAGAACACAGCAGAGAAATGGGTTTCAGAAAATCCAGATTTAGCAAAGGAATATATGCAAGCTGCATCAAAGGGCCAAAACTCCTGACAAAATTGAATTATTTTAAATCTTTTAATTTATTCATTTTCATTGTATCAAAAGAAAGAATGTAATTTGTATATACAGTATAGATTGAGATTGCCTTGTGTACAATGTTATTTGTTACAAGAATATAAGAAGATGCATCTTTCTGGATTTTCTTTGTCAGTGAACTTTAGTTTACCTCCACAGTATCTCCTTCGGCAAAAAAAAAAAAAAAAAAAATAATCATAAAATAAAAAGATTTCAAGTATATAAATAACAGAAACTTAAAAATCCATTTATTTGTTGTTGGGATTTGTTTAGGACTTTTTTTGTTAAACTTTTGATTGAGTCAGCCTTGATACATTATGTGTTGATCAACTGCAAGAGTATTTAAAGTTAAATAAATTTTAAATGTCCAAAGAAAAAAAAAATCCAGTGGGAAGGGTGGGGGTGGGTCTGATTTGATAATTTTTTTTTATGATGTTCGTGATTTATTTAGAGAATAATGTCCGCGGCATTCTTTTGATCTCGACAATTACTGTAGTAGAAATTTATACATTTATATTTAACCCTTTTCAATGTTGGTTATTGAAACCAGTGGCGTTGAATTTTGACCCTAACCCATTGATATTGAACCGCATAATGAACTTTTAATAGGAATGATAAATACGGGTTTAAATTCAGCATCAAAAGAACAAACTGAATTGATATTCACAATTATGATTGATATTTTTATAAGTTAAATACTTTTGGATGGGTCAAATCCACGTTTTGGAATGATTAATTAATTAAATAAATAAATAATAGAATGAAAAGTCAAAGTGCATTGAAAAAAACAAACAACAACAACCAAACAGTTGAAAACTGACTTCGGGTACAATTTTTAATTTCAATGAAGGTAAAACACCCGCGGTTGAAAACGAATCTCGGATCATTTTTCAATGCGGGTCAAAATTCTTCGTTAAACCGGCGTTCACACCAACAAACGCCGATCTTGAAAATGAGGGAATTTGCCGCTTAAAGAAATATAGTGGAAAGATAATTAATAACAAAAAAAGTGGCATTCTTTTTGATTTTTGCAATAACGTCTATTTTATTTTTGAAAAAAAATCGCTATTTTTTAAAACGTTTTTTTCTCTTAGACTTCATGTAAGGTGCATCGGACAATGCATCGTCGCAAGCCACTGGTTTAGTGTCCATTATTCTATGATTTAGTGGAATAAGAAAGGACACAAAACCCGTGGCCTGCGACGATGCGGACAAGGTGATTTTTTTTTATTTGCATTCATGACGTAACAATAATGAGGGCGCAAGAGCGTCAAATATCATGACGTAACAATACTGAAAGCAAGAGTATTACACTGTGACGTCACAATGAAATGGAAACCAAGTGAAATCATGATACAGTATGTCTTATGAAGAAGAAATATCAACACTTTTTGCAAGGGATTTGGATAACTCGAGAGAAAATGAACGTAAAATTATAGCGGATATTCATAAACTTGCAGATGAGAATAGAGCACTGCGACGTTCTCTGTCACTATTACAGCAAAATGCTACCCTAAGAACGGCAAAATTAATATCTGAACTTGTGATCTGGGTAGACAATATGGTGGAAACTTTTCAGTGCAGTAAGTAAAAAAAAAATATATTTATTATTTCATTTCCCAACAAAGAAGTTTCATCAACTTTCTAAATATTTTATGTCATTTCAACTCGTTGGATAAAGCAAATATATAAATTTAATTGTAGTTTGTTTTATTTTAAACTTTTTTGTCGGTAGGTGTGACGATTCCCGAATCCACCAAAAGTGTGGGTATACATAAGGAAAAATCAGCTTTTCGACCCATATCCCCAGCTTTTGATGGTCAAAACAAGCCTGCGCCAGAAATAATAGTTACTTCAGCATCGCAAAACCTAGCACAAGCCTTGTCTCCCGTACCTGAATTTTTTAAACCGAAAATCATCATACCTGAAAGCGAACGTCTGAAAAGCCCTTACGATCTGTCTCAAAGAGGCGCGATCTCAAAAGGCGATTTTTTTTCTCAACGCTCAATCATTCCACCAACTTTTAATCGATTGGAAGTTAGGCAAGGTCCATCTCGACCGAAATCCCCTGGAATTTATAAAAGTAAAATATCCCAACATGAGAAGCCAACAGTAGATTTTAGTGGAAATTGGACAGAGAAAACCGCACCATTAATTCAACCAAATTTCCCAGAACACGAAGCTGTGCGGCAAGAAGAATCCGATTCAGGGTCAACGGGGAGGGATGTAACATTTCACCAAGAACCTTTCGAAGACAATAGATCGAAATATAATCAAAAGGATTCACAAAAAACATTTCAAGGCAACAGTCATCCACCCAGTTTATCTGAACAGTCCTATCAACAAGAGCATGAACAGGAGGTGCCAAGGGATAGGGAGAGTCAATATCAAAGAACCAAAAGTCCTATGCCGAATCAAACACCCAGAGAAACTTATGATGAAAGAAACAAAGGTCTCATGCCCGAACAGAGAACTGGTGATGGATATGATCAAAGAAGAAAAAGTCCTATGCCGGAAAAAATATCCAGAGAAATTTATGATATGAGAAGCAAAAGTCCTATGCCGGAACAGAGTCCCCGAGAAAGATATGATGAAAGAAGCAGGAGAAACATGCTGGAGCAGAGAACAAGAGAAAATTTCGATGAAAGAAGCAAAATTCTAATGCCTGATCAGAGAGCTGGACAGGGATATGAACAAAAAAGCACAGACCAAATGTCGGAACAGAAAGTGAGAGAAATGTATGATAAAAGAAGCAGCGGCCGACTCTCTCAACAAAGGTATGTTGCAGAGCCAGAACAGAACATACCGATGAACAGGGAATTTTTATATCAAAGCAGCAAATTTCCCATGTCCGATCAGAGAGCTAGAGAAAACTATGACCAAAGAAGTAGAAGCCTCGAGATGGAGAGAAGATACGATACACAGCCTGGACGAGAAGAACCAAACATCATGGAAATTTATGATCAAACAAACAAAAGTCTCAAGCCGGAACCGAAAGACATGGAAGGATTTAATCGAGGACGTAGAAGTCCCATGCCAGAACAAAAGGACAAGGAAAAAATTGATCAAGGACGTAGAAGTCCCATACCACAACAGAGAGCCAGAGAAAAAATTAATCAAGGACGCAGTATTTCAATGCCAGAACGGAGAACCAGGGAAAGATATGATCACGAAAGCAAAAGTCACATGCCGGAACAGAGGGCCCTGGAAGGATATGATCAAAGGAGTAGAAGTCTCATGCCAGAACAGAGAGTCAGGGAAGGATATGATCAAAGAAGTAGAAGTCTCATGCCACAACAAAGAGCCATGGAAGAATTTGATCAAAGAAGTAGAGGTCCCATGCCAGAACAGAGAGTCAGGGAAGGATTTGATCAAAGAAGTAGAAGTCTCATGCCAGAACAGAGAGCCAGGGAAGAATTTGATCAAGGTAGCAGAATTCCAATGTCAGAACAAAGCGTCATGGAAGGATTTGATCAAAGAAGTAGAGGTCCCATGCCAGAACAGAGAGTCAGGGAAGGATTTGATCAAAGAAGTAGAAGTCCCATGCCACAACAGAGAGTCGGGGAAGGATCTGGTCAAAGAAGTAAAAGTCTCATGCCAGAACAAAGAGTCGGGGAAGGATTTGATCAAAGAAGTAGAAGTCCCATGCCACAACAAAGAGCCATGGAAGGATTTGATCAAAGAAGTAGAAGTCCCATGCCACAACAAAGAGCCATGGAAGGATTTGATCAAAGAAGTAGAGGTCCCATGCCAGAACAGAGAGTCGGGGAAGGATTTGATCAAAGAAGTAGAAATCTCATACCAGAACAGAGAGTCAAGGAAGGGTCTGATCAAAGAAGCAGAATTCCAATGCCAGAGCAAAGCTTCAGGGAAGGATTTGATCAAGAAAGTAGAAGTCCTATGTCAGAGCAGAGAAACAGAGAAATGTATGACCAAAGAAGTCTTGCGCCAAAACAGGAATGTTTTAAAGAGGCTACATTGAATGAACAGGATGTACCGAGAAAGAGAGAAAATCTTGAACAAAGGAGTTATTCGCCGCAACAGAAATATGTCACAGAGACTAAAATAGGGCAGGGTATACCAAAGAACCAGGAGAATTATGATAAAAGAAGCAGAGACTCGAGATCTGAAAGGAGAGTCAGTGCAGAGACAAACAATCTCTCCAAATCTCCCACTCCAGAGAGAAGTCAACGGTCAGATTATGGAATAGAGGAGCTGGAAAGTATGGACCATATGTTATCCGCAGGCCAGCAAAGAAAACAAGTTAATGATAACTCAGATGCAGTTGTTCCACAGCATGATAGTTCCTTAGAGAAAAACCTGTCCGTGTATTCGAAGTCTGATCAAAGATCGGTTGGCGAAGACCGCACAGGTCGAAATGTAGTTGGAGATCCTATAGCTACCTCAACTCCAAAAACTCAGAGAGGTGTGGGGGAACCGATAGCCACATCTACTCCAAAAACCAGGGAAGAAAAATTAGCAGACAGTATTATGAACAAAGGTATATACCGGTATTACTGATATTGCTAGTTACATGTATATGGTCCATTATTTTGCATATTGTTCATTGATGTAATTCAAACATTTGTTTTTAGAAAAGAGAAATATAAAAGTACTCGGAGAGACAAAGAAAACGAAGAAACAAAATATTATATTCATTTGTACACTAGTAAACATTTAACCTGTGAATTTGTTATTTTAAGTAACGCAAGATAATTTTTTTAAAAGAAATAAGCAGTCTAAAATCAAAATATTTCGTGATTTTATCAAGTAGCTATTTTATAACTCCAAGGACCTTTAAATGTATATACATGTATTTATTGAAATTACTAGTATTTCACATGAAAATGGAGTCAAGCATCGATCAGTCTATTCTTAAATCAAGGATCGATTATTCACCCATCCATAGTTTTGAATATTATGTAATGTTTAAGATTATTTATTTTTCGTTTTAGTGAATCCTCCAATAAGTCGCCCTATAGACCAGTTGATTGGAATCGATCCCACGATGACACAAGCGCGCTGGCTGAAGGCTGCCATGATAAGGAAGAACAAGAGACTTATCGGAGAAATCGCGTTTCAGATGGATAGAAGAATCCTGGAATACGTTTTTGCCTGGGATTCAGGCAGCAAAAATGCAAAGAAGAGGCGCTATTATGGCTTCAGTATTGCCAATATTGGCTCTATGATTCAAAAAGAGGCGGTTCAACCAGATGGTTCTAGAGATGCCCGAAAAGAGCTAGAAATGCGCAAACGGTTTGAAAATTTGGTCAGAACTTTAGCTAAACTGGGATACAATTTGGATCAACATGGGGAGTTTTCACAAGACATGGTCAATAAGTATGGACTGTTAAGTGGTCCACCAAGCAGGAAAATGGTAGCTGAGTTAGGATTGGAGGATCCAATGGTTTTGCGGGTGTTGTTTTCTCAGCTAATTGAGGATGAGAAGGAACTGAATAATGTGTTAGTTTTACTCGATTGTTTATGTTTATTAGCATATGAAGACAAACGTCCTCTGTTCATGTGGTAGTTATGTGGTAAATAACCTTGTTATTGTCATTGAAAATAAATTAATTTGTAAATGTTTTATGTACTTTTTTATTATGATCTTGACTTAGAAAAACTGATGATCGTTATACATTGTATGGAATGAAATTTTGACTACATTATCAAGGTATTAAAAAAACAAAACAAAATCAACGCAGACATGTAGTATAGGGGCGAGGTGTGTGTGTGAGGGTGTGTGTTCCAGCTAAATCGTTCCTTCAGGAAATAAAATTTTCGTGTTTAGACACATTTTCTTTTTTGCCTTTCGAAATTTTCTCAGACAAGTTGCCTTCTTTTACTAGTCACGTGCTCTACCAACTGAGTTATCCAGGTCGATATCCACGGCCAAACCATTACTTTCCACCCTCCTTAAATGGTCTTTGCCCTACAAGACACAACCCAAGTTCTTATTAGCCCCATGGCAGGACTTCACCCGCAATTCCAGGGGTGGTCAACATCCACGGTCAAACCATTAAATTCCTCCCTCCTTAAATGGTCTTCGCCCTGCAAGACACAACCCAAGTTCTTATTAGCCGCTGGCAGGACTTTCATCCGCAATTCCAGGGGTGGTCAACGGCACCAAATCTGTAACAGGAAAGAGAGAAATGTATGGCTGAACCTGGAATCGAACGCGGGACTTTTTTCTGCAACCTTCTTTCAATAATGATTCTACATGCCTGTAATGATATTTTTTGGGGGCTGACTTTTTAGCTCACCTGAGCCGAAGGCTCGTGACCCACTGGGCCAGGAAAGATGTAACTTATATGAGACCATCCTCAGGTAGTGTAGATTTAAAAAAAATTTTTCAAATCATGACCCCAGGAGCAATGGGCCAAGAAAGATGAAACTTGAACGGAAACATTGTCAGGTTGTGTAGATTCAAGTTTGTTCAAATCATGACTCCCGGGGGTAGGGCTGGGGCACAATTGACGATCAAAGTTTTACATAGGAATAAATAGGAAAAATCTTTAAAAATCTCCTTCTCAAGAATCACTGGGCCAGGAAAGATGAAACTTATATGGAAACGTCCTCAGGTAGTTTAGCTTCAATTTTCTTCAAATCATGATCCCTGAGGGTAAGGTGGGGCCACAACTGTCGATCAGAGATTTACATAGGAATATATACTAGGAGAAATCTTTGAAAATCTTCTCAAGAACCACTTGGCCAGGAAAGATGAAACTTATATTAAAAGATCCTCAGGTAGTGTAGATACAATTTTGTTCAAATCATGACCCCCAGGGATAGGGAGGGGCCACAATAAATGATTAAAGTTTTACATAGGAATGAATACATCGGAAAATTTATCAAAATTCTTCTTTTTACGAACCACAAAGATGATTTGTCATATCTTTATGGAAGCATCCTCACGTAGTGTTGATTGAAGTTTGTTCAAGTCATGACCAGGGGAGTAAAAGGGGGAGGGGTAGGGTAGGCCGCAATTGGGGATCAATTTTTTACATAGATATATCAAGGAATTTTTTTCCCAAGAACAGAATAGCCATGTTCAAACATATTGATATGGAGGCATCCCCAGCTAGTGCAAAGTCATATTGGTTCAAATGAGGGCCCCAGAGGGGTAAGACTGGGCCACAATGGGGGGGGGGGGGTCAAATGAATAAATAGGAAAAAATGATCTGCTTAAAAACAGCAACGCCATTTGTTGTATTGATATTGAAGCAACATCAGGTAGTTTAAAATTCACCCCCCCCGTAAACTTCTCAATACTGAAGTGATCTTTGCTTTTTTCCATAGCCAATGATGTGCTCAGGTGAGCGATGTGGCCCATGGGCCTCTTGTTCTTCAGTATTACCTAATTCAATTTTGAAAATTGATTTAATGCAAGTGGTGGACATATATAGGGTGGAGTCCACCGAATTTCGTTTTTCCGAACTGCCTGACTGGGTTAAGTTATAGACTCCACCCATATATAGAGAGGTGCTACAATTTTTGTCCCCCGCTTGAAAAGTGGGGGATATTAATTTGGGTTTGTCCGTCCGTCCGTCTGTCCGTCCGTCCGTCTTTCTGTTTGTCTGTAACGCTTTCGTTTCCACACGATATCTCGAGAACCCTTTGAGCTTTTGCAATGAAATTTGGCATAGCAACTCCCTATGGACTAAAGAAGACCCCTATTGATTTTGAGGTCAAAAGGTCAAAGGTCAAGGTCATGAATAAGCAAATTCTGTCTCTTAAAACACTTTCGTTTCCACACGATATCTCTAGAACCATTTGAGCTATCGCAATGAAATTTTACATAACAACTCCCTGTGGCCTAAAGAAGACCCCTATTGATTTTGAGGTCAAAAGGTCAAAGTTCAAGGTCGTAAATTTATACATTCTGTCTGTGTGTAACACTATCATTTCCGGGCGATATTTCAAGAAGATTTTGAGCTTATGCAAAGTAATTTTATACCAAAACTCCCTAGGACGTCTCTCGCCCCTCTCAAAGTGCCCCGCCCCGTTTGTTTTATTAGTATTTATAGTATTACATGTCGCTATTTTTAGCGCAGGGGCATGAGGAGAGTTATTGCGTATAAAACAGGTTCTCGGCGGACTTTATGTTCTTATTACATCTATTATAACTGTTTAATAAAGGCTAAATAAATCAAACACCATGGATTGTGTAAATTTTGAGAATACCGAACATGAAAACATGAATATATACATGTATGTGACTTCAATTCTGCATATACTTCATACCGTGTAAAGCGTCTCCGTGGTCTAGTGGCAGGCGCGTAGCCAGCATTGAAATAAAGTGTACGCAGAAAATGGTCGGGGTCTGGGGGCCTTTCTGAGGCCCCCAGTTTTAAAAGCCCTTTTTTTTACCAGGGGGCGTAGCCCCCGGGAGCCTCTGGATTTTACGAAATTTTTCAGTCATTTTCCTTTAAAAGAAATCACGCTACATGTCTTTTCTCAAGCAAACACTTAGCTAAGTTATACTTCCATGGATACTTCAGGAAGAGAAGAATAATTTGATCAAATTAATTTACGAATATATTGGTATTGGAAAAAAGTTTCCAAGTGTGACAAGATAAAACAAAGAAGGAATTTAATAAGTTATCATTGGAGTTAAAGTATTTCAAATTATAAACGAGAGTGTGGGTCTTTTGATAACCTTTATATTCTGATAGCTTAAACAATTAATTCAGAGAATTCGTTGTCCCCCGCTTAGGGAAAAAGTCGGCTCCCCCTGAGAGTACTTAAATTCTATAAATTGGTAACATCAGTAAAAGAAGATTTTCATAAATGATCTATATTTTTATTTACTTGATTCAGTAATTTGAATTTTGCCTTTTTTTTTTTTTTTTTTTTGGTTTATCGATATTTAAAAATTACTTCAACAGAAATTCTGGTATAGTTGTCCAAGACCCTTGTAACTTTTTCTTGAGATCAATGTAACTTAGATCACTTTCCTTCATCAAATACATGTATTTGTCCGGATAATTAGGATTACGTGGATTAACAGTTGAAAATTTTGGTTCAACAATATTTTCTTTCTCAAGAATTTTGGAATTCATTTTGTAAAAGACTGGATATTAACGATATTCTAAACAGAATTTGAAAAGAAACAATAAAACATACAATAATTTAAAGACAGATAGTGCCTCCTTTTCTCCGAATAAATCTCTCTTTCTTTTTTATTCTTTTTTCTTTCTTTCTTTTCTTTTTCTTTTTTTTTTTTGGAAAATGATGTGTACGCACTTGCGTACTTGCGTATAGGCAGCTACGCGCCTGAGTGGTTATGTCTCTCGGTCTAATTGTGAGAGGTCCCGGGATCGAATCTCGGTCGTACCTTTCTTTTTTTTTTTTTTTAATACTTTTTTTTTTACTAAATGATAGTATTCAGCATGTGAAATGAAAAATTTATGAGGTTATAAAATCATCATTACAGTGTGATAAATATTCCATATAAAAAAATCTTCTATACACATAATAAAGAATAAGCAATCAAATCTATATATGCATATTGACATACATGTATTTTATTTCCTTCAGTATACATGTATACATTTAATAATTCTACAAATTCAGTCAGGGGGAGCCGACTTTTTCCCTAAGCGGGGGACACGAATTCTCTGAATTAGCTTGTTTCCTTATATACATGTACATGTAGTTACGAGTTACGATGAGGAAATAATATATATGAACAGTCTGCAGGAACCTTTGGCTAGCGAAGCTGTGGAAAAAAAATAGCTAGGTAGTAGTAATGTTCACATATCTGATAAAGATAAAACAGTCAATTATTTGCAGAAAACGGGAAGAAAAACAGTTATATGATGAGGAAAAACATCGTTTTAACATTTAAAAATATTTAAAACCGTATAATGTGCACGGTTAGATCGAAAAATATCTTTTAGTATATAATCAACGAGGTTCTCTTACTTACAAACACAATCATAATTATGATGTTGTAAATGTGAATTTACTATGGTACATTTATCATTTACATTCTCTGCATGGTAAATTCAAAATTCATTACATGATAATTCAATAAAAAAAGTAGGAAGCCCTGAAACACAAGGCTCACGTGAATAACCAGAAGATTTTGACAGATTCTCCACTCATCGATCTCTATTCCAATAAAATTGTTGTCAAAATGTAATCCTTGATGAACAATGGTAAAAAAATTGATTATATGTGGTGCGGAGCGGATCAGAAACTCCTGACTTGGGAAGATGTTGAAGTAATTATAGGGACATGCATAAAAAGTCTTCAAAGGGAGTACATGTGTAAAACAATACTCTTTTAGTATGGGGATATTTTAATAAAGAGGACGGTTTCACACCTCTCCGTAGTACCGGGGGGGGGGGGCTTTTTTTCAGAATAAGCTTTGATGTAGTTTTAAATTTATGCACATGTAAGTTTTAGATGCTGAATTCAGGTGCCTGTGTTACATTGAAAGCACGGGCACTTGCTTTAAAAATAGTTTTTTTAAACTCAGGGTATTATTACACCATGCAACATGGGTTAAAAATTATTTCCGAAACAAGTGCTGATCTGGTATAGATATAGATCTATTTTTCGGGTTTTAATATCCGTTTTCTCTTTGTGTATTGTACAACAACTTCCGGTTGTAAACAAGATAGTTTTGAGGAGGCGGAGAGATATTTTCGTGTTGATTAAGGTATTGCAGCACGAATTCTTTTCATTAATCAGTATAGTATGCTTTGTGTTCGTTATTTCTATCATTAAGAATGCATATCCCTGTTATTGTCCAGACCAAAATAATTTTATCTTTAGTATAATGAGTCACTAGAAACCGGTCTCATGACACTGTAAATTCATGTAAAACCATTAATTTGGCCTAACTTTCTATGTTTTGTGTTTTGATTCGTTTTATATTTCTATTATGACGACAAAACAATGAAATTGTAAGGTCGTTGTAGCTGATCTTTTTTTTTCATTTGAATTTTGTTAGTAAAAGCATTAAAGCATGCATATATATGAGCTATGATAAAATATATCAATATTAACTCATCAACATTTTTGGGGGGGAACTGTTGTTTTGGGGGATATGTATTTTCGCAATGGATTTGTCATTTAATTGTATTCTTACATAATAGTATTCCCAAAATAGTGTCTTTACTCGGTCTTATTTCCTTTTGAACATTTTGTTTTACCATGTTTACTCTCCATTATTTCCTGATTATAGACACAAATATAACAGGAGTTATGCCACATGTCCTTGTTTCATACAGTATGCTAGTTTACTAGTTAAGGAATAACTGTCTAATTTTTTGGTTTCATGATGTGATCATTGAGTGGCATGTGTGATAATTTGTTTAAATGCCGAATGCATTTCATGCAAGACAATCGATTGATCAGCGTTATGAAATCAAAAAATCTGACAGTTAATATTATTCCTTATATTTACAACTTCTTGATTTCACAAATCAAACTGCTCTAAGCCCTGCTTCTGTCTCTAGTTGTCCTACCTGGCACATGATTTTTTTTAAAGCATGCCTATCGATGAACCAGTACATTTATGTAGAAATAAAGTCCATTAACAGGCATTAACTACATATTTTGTAATTATATCTCAAATAAAGACATTGGAAATGTAAATATTATATAATAACATAATATGTAGAAAAGTAGCATACTGTATGAAACCAGGGCTCCCGCTGGACCGAAAATATTTTTCGCCACTTTTCGCGACACAAGCTTTAAGAAAAGGCATACTTACATCTGATTTTTCATCGACAATGCAATTATGCACTTTTTGTTATTCAATTTTTTTTATTTAATGTTTATCTGACATAGACATTGTTTTAAAATTGTAATGTTTAAAGCTTATGGTAGTATCCATTTAGAAAAAGAAAAAAAATAATGTTGGAACTACACAATTAATTTAATATTGTATTGATATCAGCCAACTCTTGACAGAAAATGTCCTCTTGATTATATTTTTTTTCGCCTGGGAAGGAGGGGGGGAAGGGGGGGGGGCTACAGACCTAGTAAAAATATGACATATTTTAAAAATGGAAATTCTTATCATTTCAATAATTAATTGTGAAAAGAAGTAAATTAAAAAGTAATGAAAATTAGGTTTAAAACTCGACTTTATTTTTTAACAACTTGGAGATTCCAGGGTTTAATATGCAAGCTCATGTTATTGTAAATAATTCAGTGTAATTTACTAACTAAAGATAATTCTGTTTCCAAACTAATTTATTTTTCACTCTTTGTAAGTTAATGGTATATAAATGTACACATTTTTCAATTTTCAGTAGGTAAAATTTGAAGCCATTCTTTACAATTTTCCTCATTATACCCCCCGCTTGAAAAGCGGGAGGGTATATAGTAATCGGTATTTCCGTCCGTCCGTCCGTCCGTCCGTCTGTTACGCTTTGGGGTACCCATCTCTTATCCGCAACTCCTCTCATACCACTGAATGAAATTTGATGAAACTTTCACAGAATCTTTATTACATATTGCCATTGTGCACCTCCTATTTTACTTTTTGATCCGACACATATTTTGGGTTTCCTGGCCACAGGAAAACATGGACTTTTTCACCAGTTAAAACCATATGGGAGGCGGGGGGTATCATTTAGTGAGCTCATCGCTCACAGTACCTCTAGTGTTTCCCTACTTTCGGTTTTAAAAAAACGATCAACATAGATCCAGATTTTGGTGAAAAAAATCTTTCATTTACTAACTTCATCTCCCAATAACACTTTCCCACTTGTTTAATCCAAATTATATTATTTCAAGCAATTATGTAACCCATTATTGCTCCAGGTTAGTTACCGAGTCAGCTCTGTTCGTTCAAGCGAGACGTGATTTCCTACATGTAGGTTTCAGTTTTCACACCTCTGCTGCATTAAGTAAACAAAGGGACTTATCTGTGTACATTGAATAAACAAAGGAGCTATTACCAGGACTACAAAAATTTTGTACATGGTACATCTAAAAAAATCATTTTCGCCACTTTTGAAAAAAATTCGCAATTGGCGACAATGGCGAATCACAGCTCGAGCCCTGTATGAAACAGGTGTTTGAGAGTAATGCTTATTTTATTTGTTTTCACTTGTTTGAGTATGAATTGATTCCATATTTAGAGATTTAACTTTAAAAAAACACAAACAAACAAATTTATTCAGCTGAATTCATTGATTGTAGCTTACTGGTCTGAAAAATTGGGATGTAAGATGAAGTCCAAAAAATTCCTAGCTTGTATGATCTTGGTATTAGCATATTATTATAGTGCTCCTATGACATAATATTCCTTAAAACTGTTGTCAGTAGCTCTCTAATGTTTAAAGGCATGGAACTTGGCTTTGTCTACTTATCATGCTTATTAGATCCTACTTTTTAGTCCATCATAAATAACATTCTGCATTTACAGTAAAACTAAGTTATATTAATAATGAAGTCACTGGGACCTATGAAATTACTTCACTTTATCTGTAATTCGTTATATATAAGGAATTCATTAAATTTTTATAGCAGGGGATCCAAGATAACTGCAGTATCCATGAATTGGCAATATGCATGTTCCTACTAAACGGGTTTTGCTGCATTTGTTCAATTGTTCAGATTATGAATCTGATTTTCTGGTCAGTTATTAAATATTATTCTAAAGAAAGAAAGTAATAGACCAGTGAGAACAGATTCTATGAAGTCAAATTAATCTTGAAAAAATCTGTGCTATTCAACCTCATTGAAAGTACATATATAGAAGTGTATTCTTATCAGTAGACTTCACCTTAAGATTGCCCATTGGTAGAGAGTGCACAGTAACCTTCAACAAATTTTCAAGATTAAAGGTCAAGGTCTGTTCAATATCTTGAGAACCATTTACTAGACAGGCATCAAACTTAAAATATTGGTAAATTCTTTTAAGGTGTAGATGACCTCTGTTGATTTTGAGGTTACAAGGTCAAAGATGACGGGGTCAAACAAGGCATAGGAAGATACTGACCATCAATTTTTAAAACTCTTAGCTTGACACACAATCTTGGTTCCCCCTAAGGAGTAGATGACCTCTGTAGGTTTTGAGGTCATAGAGTCAATAATTACACACACAGGTCAAAATAATTGATGACCCATTGGTCTAGTGTCTGTGAATATTTAATATGGGCAAGTGCATCATAGGGAGCATGTGCCCCTTGGGTCAGTGTTTTTATGCATTACAAAATTCCTTCATGGTTGGGCTAAACTTGACATGGTTATGTATCAAGTTCTATAATAATCATGTATTGTTTTGTTGATTGTACCATTATAAGTAAAACAATATAAACACAGTGTTTCTATTATACATGTTATAACAGTATTATGTTTGGGGCAAGTCTCTTTCAAATCTAGGGATAGGAGTTGTAAAAGCACTCAGTCGACTATTAAAAATTTGAAATGATAGCCCACCAGTGACAAAAATAACTAAATCTAGCTCTTTATAATTACATGTATGTTTCTGGAACATATATCATTTAAGATCTTGACTTTTCAGATAAATTGAAAGTGCATGATTCCAATAAAAGTAAGGGAATGATGCTCGTAAATATTTTATTTTTAGATTTATATGAATGATTAAAACTTCACTTGAAAATTTATTGATAAATATGATTCAAACTCACCACTTGAAAAATTATTGGTAAGTAATGTGTCATGAGAAGTGAAGAAAGGAAGTATAGGAAATTAAGAGTTCCTGTTGAAGAGTTACTCAAGGACATTGATAAAACACCAAGTATTTATCATCAAACTAACAGGATTGTGTTGATGTCATGAATGTGCATGAATTGCAGTATTTTTAGATTGATGCCTTTTAATTACATTTTATATATTTATTGCATATTTTTTTTCTATATAATGTTGAACAACTTCCAGCTATCAGAAGACTGTTAGTGTAACATGAAGTAGTTTGGGTGAATGCATTATGCATTCAAATATTTCTAGAGTAGCAAGTTTATAGTGTACTTAGTAGCTTTTGATCAGAATAAATAATTTTTGTCCCATGCTTAATGCCTATAAGAAGAATGTAATTAAATTATAGTTATACATCGTAATGGATATATTTTACTTTTAATTGTCTTGAAAAAAGCACACATATAAAGGATATTGCACGTACATTCTTTAATTGTCATTTCAAAAGCTTTGATTTAATATTAGATAAAGTATTGTGATAGAAATTGTTGAGCAGTGACTTGTGAAATAGAGTAAGTCTTGTGTAACAGTTGACCGTACTGGACAACCTTTGCTAATGATACACACACTCTGTAATATAACCCCAGGTGATAAAAGGTGGTGTTACATTTCACAGGTATACTATGTGTCTTTTTAAGAGACATTTACAAAAATACTGATTGTACTGAATTTGCTCTGACATGTTACAAAATTTTTTAAATTTTACCTATGTGCAATGTAATCTTGAAATTAGGAAACACATAAAACAGTATCAACTTATTTTCTGAATATCTATGCAGTGCATCACATTCCCCAAAAGACTGAAATATGACAAGATTCTCAAACTCATCATATCAAAGTACTGGACATTCATCATTCAGTATATAAAATACTTGGGTATCTGAGTTCTTTGTATGTTCCTAGCATCTTACCCTGCCTCCCACACATACAGTCATTTGAGATGGTTATATATGAAAGTTGATGTCCATATATTCATGTTGCGACCCTCAAGGTGTTTAGCTTAAGCTCAGGTTACCATGAGGTAAAAACTAAGGCATTTTTGCTACTAGCTTGCCACTTCTTCACAATTTTCCTCAAAAGTTGATACATGTAAAAGTATTATTATTGATCAGGGTTGATCCTATTGTTTGTAGACAGAGTAGAAAGGATCCAAGATGAGTACAGAATATGTGGAGAGAACAGAGACCACCACCACCTCAGATGGAAGTGGTATCTCCTTCCAGAGTGGCTTCCTCCGCTCTCTGCCAGGGTACCTCAAAATCGCAGAAATGGTACATATATACTGTGGAATCATTTTAATTCGTGGATGTCAGTGTTTGTGGGGACCTAATTTTGTGGGTGTCTTGTTTATATGGTAGATTTGATGAATTTATATATATACAAAATAAATATTTGTGGGGATGTAAATTCATGGGTAAGGATGACTCAAAAAACATGGAATTTTACTGTGACAGTCATTAGACATGTAAGCATCAGAGAGGTGATCTCTTCTTAATGTATTTCTTCTCCAAGTTATCATACCATTCAATATTGCATAATAAAAGATATGATTGCAGCAGGCATCTGAGTAGAAATTCAAATATAGAATAAAAATACTGTATGTATTGCATTATTAATATAGGAAACAATCATCTGTCCATAACTCAGTGTTTACCTTACCCGTGGTACCCGGTGATTATAACATGTAAAAGAAGAAATTATTATGCATTCATAACTATCTGTACATTAAGATTTTTTTTTTTTGATAATTGTAGGTGTTGGACTTGATTGCCTTCATCTGTGCTTCAGTGAATTGGTGGGTTGATTTAGGACAAGGCTGGGCTCAGTTTGTCTTCATATCAGCTCTGATTACCACTCTCATCTTTTTTATATTTCATCTCTTCAATGTTTTCTCCAAGCTCCCAGGCCCATGGATATTCATTGTAAGTTTTGTTTACATCCATTCACTCTCACAAGCCATATCTGGATTTGTATCCATTCTATCCTCTTGTTCTCATAATTATTAATAACACACATTCATAACAAACTGGTGCTTCATGTCAGAAACAATTTGTCCAATGAAAATGAGGGCCCCTAGTCATTGATATTTTGAAGTATTCTGGGAGTTTTAACCTAGATATCCCTTTGAGTTTGAGATAACAATGTTTGACTGTAAATGGGAAAGAAAGATAAGAACTTCATGATCTCTTCCTCCCTGGAACCTGAGGGTTAGTGGCCAATAAACCATCAAAATCCATGCAGACTTCAAAAATCCACTAATTACTCCTGAATACATGAAAGCAGTCCAACTGTTGGAATGATGAAAATAAGCAATAAGTCATTTATCTCAAAAGTCAATTGAATACTGTAAACCAACTATTATTCGCATCATCTTTTATTCGCGATTCGTCATTTTGAAATTAATCCGCGACGATTAATATTCGTGACAGAGGAAACACTTTCTACAAATATTAAGTAAAATGATTGGTTTTCGGCGATTAATATTCGCGAGTTAAAGTTGATCGCGGAACTCGCGGATATTTCTTGCACGCGAAAAAAAGTTGGTTAACAGTATATGAAGTAATAGTTATATAGGCCATATATCGAAATTCACTATATCATAGAAAATTTTATTTATTGTAAGCAGTTTATTTAACCTTTACCAAAGAATGTGTTGAATGATTGTCTCCAGACATTGGACCTTAGGGTGGGGTTAAGGTAATGATAAATGGTATATTTAAATGAACTTTATTTATGAAAAACCCTATCTCTTCTGAAAACCAACTTCAGGAATTTTATTCTAATAACCATCAGTGTGTTCATCAGACTGTAATATTGAAGCAACATTAGTTAGATTTTCTTTTCTCGGTGGAGCTTAGTTGGTCTTATCACATTATCACAATAACTTGTTTGACAATCAGTCAGTCCTTAAAAATACTAGTAACTTCAGAGATGTCAAAAAAACAAAGAATAAAAAATGCTTTTCTATTGTTTACTGTATACATTTATAATTTTCCAATATACATCTTATAAATCAGACGTTGCATGCCTTTACAGGAGTTTGTTTATTATGTGGTGTACTGTGTTCTCATCTTTATTGCTGTCATTGTCTGCCTGGCCAGGGGAGCTCAGTATAGCCTTGGGGGAATCATTGCAGCCACAGTAAGTACTGGGGGAAAGCCGAAAATAGCAAATTTCAATTGAGAATGCAGCAGTGGTTAGAGCGTTTTCTCTAGAATTGCGAAGTAAGGAGTCAATATTTACTTTGTGGGTTCGAATCCCACTGTGGGACATGCAGACCAGTCCTTCAGACGAGACCATATAAACCGTGGTCCCATGTTGCAGTAGATGCTGGCACGAAAAAGATGCCTCACTGTTCAATGGCCCTGAGTGCCTAGTGTAGGACAAAATTTGCAGCTCTCCACCGACAAGTGGTGGCGTCTCCATATTAGTGAAAAATTCCCAAAACGGACCTTAAACAACATCTAATCAAACAATTTAGAATGAAAAAAACTTTTATATTTGATTGATTGTAAGTCAGACACCTGAAAATAATCAGTGTCAGTTATGAAAAAAAAAATGTATTTGCTGATATTGATATATTATTTCCAGTTACCTGTTTATTTTAATCTTTCATTAGATTTTCGGAATGGCTGCATTGGCTGTGTACATCGTAGACACCTGGTTCATGTTCAGGAATTGGCAGTCAGCTAAGCATGCTGGAACCTCAGGAAGTGGCAGTGGTGGGGCCACAACCACTACCACCACCAGCCACACCACTTATGAAACCAGAACCCAGTACTAAAATGTCAGGGTCACTTCTACATTCCTCAAATATGAACTATGAAGGATGAAGTGAAAGATCTGAAAAAAAATGTAGAATTTAATTTTGATGATTTTTTTTACATAGAGTTACTAATTTGTTGTTATTATTATTTTTTTACCATCCAGGTACTTTGTTGCCATTTTTCTAGTTTACATTTTTTGTTGATGACTGGAGATTAGACAAAGATTTAATTTTGAGGTGATTTGTTTTGTACATGTTTAATACAACATTTACATATGTGTACGTAAATGTCTTTCGTTGTCAATTCACACCAGCAAACGGGAATTTATTGTGGAAATTCTTTATTGACGTTTTTCTTATGTAACATCAGAGAGCCAGCTATAGATCAATACAAAAAGTTGTGAAAAAATCAATATAGTGGAAAAGTATTTGTCAAAAACCAAATGTTACCATCAGATTAATTGTATGGGGGGAAAGTAAAAAAAAATAAATAAAATTAGTTGATAATTGCTGACAGTGGAGCAAAAAATGTGTTAGCTACTTATATGGCAAAGTTCTGTTTAAGCAGACTAAAAAGTCTTTTAAATGACCTTTTGGAATGTTGTTTAAAACTGACAAAGTTTAAAGAGTGCCATGAATTTCCATATGACCTTTTCTCTCTGAGTCTGATTGTTCAAATAATTGATTTTCCATTCTCTTTTTTTAAATGCTGATTGCTTGTTCTTTTCAAAAAAAAAAAATAATAAGGTAGATGGCTTACCCATAGACAAAGTTTATTATCCAAACTAATGTAGCTCTTGAAATTATATACATGTACATGTATAACAGTTAGAATATATTTGTAATATACAAAGTAATTTGTGAAGGGAGTGATTTCTCCATTAGGTATTGTATTGCTGTTTTTGGTGCTGAAGAAATTAAATGTTTAATAAAAAGACTGCAATTGTAGGCAATTTATGCTCAAGTACTTGTAGTACTTCAGAGAACATTTGAAAAGAACAAAAAGAAAATTCTCATTGTATGTAATAATGATGCCCAGGAAAATTTGACTCCCTTGCATAAATACACATCATATGTCAGATATATACATGTTGTATAGAGTCTTTGCAATGCATGTATCATATTTATGAATGAATGTTGTATAATCTCGATGGGAATATATTTAATGTACTGGATGTATAATATTTTCATTAAAAATCTCTAATTAATGCATAATGAACTCTTTAGGCAGTGTGATGTGTTATTAGTTTATTTAGTGTATTTTTTCCTGATTAAAACTAGGAACTATTTGATAGAGTAAATTAATTTTTTTACGATAATCAAGAATTATATCATTACACAAGAATGTCCTTTCAATGTGACAAAAATAATCTTAAATTTTAAATGTTTTGATACAGTTTGAAATTTTAAAGCAGGGGTATAAGAAGGGTGAAAAAAAATCAAGGATGCACAATTTAATTTTTTGCTGACTAAAAAATTTATACTGAACAAATTTTCCCCAATTATATCCACTCTAAATGTGATTTAAAGTAATTTACAGGGTATTGCTATTTTATCTTAGTAAAGTTCTCTTGCTTAGTGCAGCTGTCCTTAAGCAGGTGTTGGTGTGTATATCATTTACCCTTAGATGTGTGTGTTAAATGAGATAAACCGGTATTTAATAAAAACCAAAACAAAAAAAAAATCTTGACAGCTTCTTTTATCTCAATAATTTTGTTCAGCCAGAAGGAAATTGATGACCATGGCTTGCTTTTTTAAAACCAGTAACTGGAGAAGAATCTGCTTTCTGTCTCATGTAGAATTCTTGTCAGGAATCTTAGAGAGACAAAAAAAAAAGAAGTTCATGATGCAGTGTAATTCGGGGAACAAAATGTAATGAAATCCTATCCTATGGTGGGCAGATCTGTATGATTTTGTATAATAAGCATCACTAAGAAGTTAGTGTTCCATTGTATCGGTATTCATCCGTATCAAAGGTTCGTGTATCCAATGTCCACACCCCTCGGAATTTAACTTTTCTCACTAACATTGAGGACATTGGACTATAGTAAAGGCCGGTATACACGGTAAGATTTGTATTATAAGATTTGTATTATAATAAAAATCTTACTGTGTATACACTCTTACTACAGTGTATCATAAGATTTTTCGAATCTTACAAAACTGTATTAAGAATAGAGCAATGCTCTATTTCCTAATACAAGTCTTAACTTACATATCACTTTCAACCAGTGAAATGTAATGACACTAGGTGTCATCCTATTTTTATTATTACTAATAAAAGCACATGGTACATAATAATGGTCGACTTTACAAGTAAAGACATCGAAAAACTCGTGGCTGAATTGGAAGGGGAAAAGGACTTATAGGAAATACACTGGACAAAATTGCTAACGCACCACCACATGAAAGTAATATTTTACTTTTCAAAACTTGTTTAAGATGTATTTGATATATTATTATGTTACAAAATCAAAAAATGAAGCATTTAAATGTCCTAACTGATAAAATAACTACAATGTTAACTGAAGTTTGACCATATCATTAAAACCGTGAAAATCGTGTCCATACTAATTTGGAGGGATAAATTTCAAATTTTATCTTTGCATTTTTGTTCTTTATGTTTGCACGAAGTAGAAAATCAGAAAAAATTGTACTGCGTGCGAAATTTGATCTCAGATGAACGTGATAAAACAGACAGTATGGTGTGTGCAGGGGGTTCCTTTGGAAAGATATGTAAAAAATTAAAACATTGAAAACAATATTTATTCTTCTGGTTAAAAATTTTTGTTGCAAATAGATTAGTCGACATAAAAATGTTCACTCTATATAGCCAAGCCATTAATTAAACATCACACCACAATTTCAATGTTGTTCCACAAAATTGGGGCAACCAGGAAGTTGAGTGGACTGGGTATGGACACAAATGCATTGGATGACTAGCAGGCGATATAATAGTCAGCCACTGCATATTATTTGATTTTATTTAACTGGGAGACTGTTTCTGGTGTAACCTCAAGGACCATCATCGGGTAATAAGCAATGCATATATCTGAGCAAAAATGAGGTACGCAATGCATGTCAGGAAATTGGTTTTGGGCAAGAAGGTCATTTGGGGGTTTAGTTCTGATAGCAAGACATTTGCCAATCCCATTGTATTGGAAATTATGGCGTTTTAAACATACTCATACCGTTGAGGCAACTGTTCAATTCACAAAGAAGAATTTTAAGTGGTGCGTTAGCAATTTTGTCTAGTGTATATCACGCAGTGCATAGTACAGTGATAGACATTGCTATCAGAGCCTCATACTTTGACAGAGCGAGAAATATGGCGGGGAAAAACACGTTGGAATACGCAGTTTATTTACAATCTTATAAGATATGTATTAGCGTGAGTACAGGAAAGTATTATAATACAAAAGTATTATAATACTTGCATTATACTACAAATCTCATCGTGTATACCGGCCTTTAGTTTTGTAAATGGAAAGTCATCGTCGCAAAGTCGACGGGAAGTCGTAGCTTGAGATGATGATGGGAAGTTGTTGATTTGGAATTCATATATAAAATCAGTTACACATAACATTTTTGAATTAAAGGGGGGCGAGTGGGGTTAATAACTCCAGTGTACATGCCAAGTTTGGAAAAAATCTACCGTCCAGGTATTTTTAGCTCTTCTGAGCCAAAGGCTCAAAGAGCTAATGCTATGGCCATTTGTGCGGTGTGCGGTGTGCGTTAACTTTTTAGAAAATGGGCCATAACTCAAGAACGCCTTGGCCAATCAGTGTCAAATTTGTCACAGGGTATCCTTGGCCCAAGGGCTACCATTTATACTAAAATAAGGGTTAGGACCCTTAAACAAGGGGAGATAATCAGGAAAACAAAACCAAAAGTACTGGTTGCTAAAAAATCTTCTTCTCCAGAACCACCAGGCAGATTTTCACCAAACTTACACACAAGGATCAGAATATGTTGAAGATTAAAAATTGTTCAAGGCATGACCCTGGGGCAGAGGGCGTGGTCTCAAGGTCACTTCAAAGTTGACCTAAATTTACAATTGATAAAAACGTTTATATTTTGCTTACTGTAAGGACAAGGATCATCAAATCTTGTAAGTTGATGCATCTTAAGACTTCACATCATGTTAAATCAAAAGTAGGTCACAGTGACCTACTTTTTTAATTTTGCGGGCATTAAATATATTTGTTTTCAAATTGATTTGAAGGCATATTTTGGACACTTTAAGGCCTATGATCATCAAACTTTGTTAGTTGATGCATCTTGGGTCCTTGAACAACGTCAACTTAAAAGTAGGTCACCTTGACCTACTTTTTGAACTTTATGACTTATCCTTTTTAAAACATTTAATCCCATTATTGCAGACACTGAGAGGGTTAGAAACATCAAATCTTGTAAATTGCTGCATCTTGGGACCTTAAAACATATTTATGAAAAAGTAGGTCACTGTGACCTACTTTTTGAATTTTGCAGGCATATGTTTTCATATTGTTTAAAAGGAATATTTTGATTACCTTCAGACCTACGATCATCAAACTTGGTCAGCAGATGCATCTTGGGACTTTGAAAAATGCTGACTAAAATGTAGGTCACGGTGACCTACTTTTGACATTTTATGGCTTTATTTGAGTATCTTCGGTATTTATTGGCTAAGAATCATCAAACTTTGTGAGTTGATGCATCTTGGGTTTTCGGAGAGTGAAAAAAAAGTTTTCACGGTGACCTACTTTTGACATTTTATAGCTTTATTTAAGCATCTTAGGTATTAATAAGCTTAGAATCATCAAACTTTGTGAGTTGATGCATCTTGGGTTTTCGGAGAGTGACGACCAAAAAGTAGGTCATGGTGACCTACATTTGACATTTTATAGCTTTACTTAAGCATCTTAGGTATTAATAAGCTTAGAATCATCAAACTTTGTGAGTTGATGCATCTTGGGTTTTCGGAGAGTATTACCAAAAAGTAGGTCACGGTGACCTACTTTTGACATTTTATAGCTTTATTTAAGTATCTTAGGTATTTATAAGCTTAGAATCATCAAACTTTGTGGGTTGATGCATCTTGGGTTTTCGGAGAGTGATGACCAAAACGTAGGTCATGGTGACCTACTTTTGAATATCTCGGATACATATTGGCTGAGAATCATCAAACTTTGTCAGTTGATGTATTTTGGGCTTTCGAAAATCACCTACTAAAAATTAGGTCACAGTGACCTACTTTTAACATTTTATGGCTATAATTAAGTATCTCCAGTACTTATTGGCTTGGAATAATCAAACTTTGTCAGTTGATGCATTTTGGTTTTTCCAAGAATGTAGCTGAAAAAGTAGGTCAAGGTGACTTACTTTTGACTATCTCACATACTTATTGGCTTAGAATCTTCAATCTTTGTTTATTTTAATGCATCTTGAGTCCTCAGAAAACTTCAATCCTAAAGTAGGTCATTGTGACCTACTTATGGTTTTTTTTTAATAGCTTTATTAAAATATCTTCAGTTATAATTGGCTAAGAATCATCAAACTTTGTCAGTTGATGCAACTTGGCTCTTAGAATACTTAGGGTTAGAGGCTTCAAATAGAAGTGATAGGTTGTACAATTTATCAGAAGAGCGATTCAAGGCCCTTGGGCCTCTTGTTAAGGGACCGTCTCAAAATACAGGCAATTTACTATAGGATTATACAGGAAAATGCCAATTTTTTGCACTTCAAAGCAAATACTACAATAGAGTTTTTGTTCAAATTATAATATTTGATGACTAATCCTTTATTGTACATTATATGTAAGAAACACAAAATTCTACCGTCTTGTTACTAGAGGAGGCAAAAAATTAACGAATTTTCCTGTTTTTATCGAGTACTACAAAATATGACGGGTGCAAAGAATTTATATAAAAACAGAATACAAATAATGGATATAATCTCAAATTTCAATGTTTTAAATTTCAATCGCGTATGTTTATTACTTTTTCTTTAATTTTATAACATTTTTATTGCCACTTTCTTTGAGAGCTTCAGTTTATCATAACGTCAAAAACACACTGTAACAGCGTCAACCTACCTATCAATTGCAAAATGGTTAAAGATCAGTTATATGAAACTGTAATTATATTTTAAAACCTGTAATTCCTTAGTTTTGTTTTATTTTATCAATTAAGCGAAAAAAGTTGCATTAAAACAGTAAATACGCTTCATTTTACTATGATGCGCGAAATATTGCGCCCTTAATTAATTGATGCCCTTTTCTGCATGATACTACACAAAGTTTGTAATAGCACTTCATGAAATATATACATGTATAAATATATCTGGCTGAAAAGTATCAAATCATATCCTCATATATAAAATATTTCTTTAAGACGCATTGACGAAGTATTACATTTGACACCCCTCCCTCAAATATTTTAAAACAAAACACTCGTGCGTGTAATAATCATTGAATGTTCATTTAATTAAAACTAGAGGTACTGTGAGCGATGAGCTCACTAAATGATATCCCCCGCCTCCCATATAGTTAATTGGCAAAGTCCATGTTTTGCTGTGGCCGGGAAACCGGCCCAAAATATGTGTCGGATCAAACAGTAAAATAAGATGTGCACAATGGCAATATGTAATAAAGATTCTGTGAAAGTCTCATCAACTTTCATTCAGTGGTATCATGTTGTAAATTTTGAATTTACTAGAGGGAGGTAAATGCAAAATTTACAACATGATAACTAGCATGATAGTGGTATGTGATGATTTGTGGATAAGAGATAGGTACCCCAAAACGGAGGGAGATATAACGATTACTAAATACCCTCCCGCTTTTCAAGCGGGGGTATTGAAAGAGGTATCTAACCATTGAGGTACGAAGAGGGAATTGGGGGGGGGGGGGGTCCCCAAGCATCTTCGAGTTCATCGAGAATCTCGTTCATTTTATCTGCTGTTTATTCGTTTCAAGCTGAAAACTCTTGGCGTCCTTCGTTTCAGCACTTTATTCTTAAAATTAAAAGAACGTATTTGTGGACACGAAAAACATTTTTTTATAAACGCATCTGTTTTATACAAATCGAAAAAAAGAAGACGTGGTCATACATGCAAATATAAATTGTGTTTATCGATTTATGTAATTAATTTTACTTTTTTTTTTTTTTTTTTTTTTTATACATATTTGAGTGAAATATATAGTTAACAATTGCGATAAAATATCGTTCACAAAATTGCAAAATATATAGTCGTGTATACTTACTAGTCTTTCATTTTCAACAAAGCCAAAAGGTTAAAGCAATTAAAACACCGTGTATTTATGTACCTGGTAATCTGGTGGGTACATGTTTAAAGCTGCTTTATACACAAGTCCACCAAATTCATAGAGCTGTTTCCCGAAAAATTGTTGAATACTATTTTGAAGAAAACAGGACTTTTTTTGTGAAACACTGATGCCCCAGTACATTTTTGTATGCCATATCGTTGCCAAGGTTTAAGCCTTTCAAATGTAGGCTCAAGGTTGGGATCAAGGATCAATTAAGATCCAAAATGTTGGTATCTAAAGAAAGTCATAGACATATGTGTTACATAAAAGCCTCAGAACCAATTTCAGAAGTAATAGCCAAAATGTTTTTTTAATTACTAGTAGTCAAACTCCTAGGTCAAGATCAGAGTTTCAATTTTATGGTACATAAAGACTGTCTCATCATAGAAAAACATGCAAAATACGAAAATCCATGCACCAACTGTTCAGAAGTAATAGCCAACTGAAGGTCAATTTTTCTCAGGAACGTCAAGATCCAAAGTCAAGGTAAAAAAGTTGAAACCAAATGAAGAATCTAGTCAGAAGTAAAAAACACATGTTAACTAGAGGTACAGTGAGCAGTGATCTCACTAAATGATACCCCCCGCCTCCCATTATTATGAATATAATGTCAGTGTCCATGTTTTGCTACGGGAAACCCAAAATATGTGACCTTTGGATCAAAAGTTAAATACTAGTAGGAGGTGCACAGTGGCAATATGTAATAAAGATTCTGTGAAAGTTTCATCAAATTTCATCCAGTGGTATGAGAGGAGTTGCGGATAAGAGATGGGTATCCCAAAGCGTGACAGACGGACGGACGGACATACCGATTACTATATGCCCTCCCGCTTTTCAAGCGGGGGTATAAATATGAAAGGACTAGTACCAACCATTCAAAAGGTTTAGCTAAGATTAATGTTTCTGTAGACAAATAGACTAAAAACTAAATGAATAAATTCGCACACCCCCCTTAAAAAAAAAAAACATTTGTTAATATTTTCGAGGCATGTTGTTATCGGGAATGATTTCGCCTCAACATTCATAATTTATAGAAAAATGTACAACACGGAAAAAGACGTATACCCATATAAATTGCATTTCATAAACCCCAATATAAGGAAATAAATTGAATAAAACTGGGAAGGAGCTGAGGGTTTTTTTTTGTTTGAGGAAAGGGTTTTACCGAGAAAAAAACTAGGTACATGTACTGTGAGCAAAGAGCTCACTAAATGATACCCCCGCCTTCCATATATATATTATGGGAGAGTCCATGTTTTGCTATGGGAAATCCAAAATATATGTTGAATCAAAAAGTAAAATAGAAGGTGCCCAATGGCAATATGTAATAAAGATTCTGTGAAAGTTTCATTAAATTTTATTCAGTATGAGAGGAGTTGCGGATAAGAGATGGGGTACACCAAAGTGTAACAGACAGACGGACGGACGGAGATACCGATTACTATATACCCTCCTGCTTTTCTAGTGGGGGTTATAAAAAAATCCGCACGATCTTATAAAACAGAATCACTTCACTTCAATCACTTCTATAGAAGTGATTACAAGGCTTAGCGACGTTTACAGAATGATAAACTACCATGAGTATATCATGAAAGTAAAGGAGATGACATTCAGTGGCAAAATGCTTTATGTTAGAAAGCAAACAAACTTTAAAATACCAAGGTCTTAACGATGTATAAATCTATTGATTTACAGTATGCCACGGGGATCAGCAGATGTTCTTATCACGATAGTATATTTCAAATGGCAGTATAAAGAACATCGGTGAAATTTACTAGAAGCCATCATTTTAATTCTATCGAAAATCAGTCGACCAAAGTGAGTTCGCTCTATCTTAACTATAATACTGGATTAAAAAAGAAAGATGCATTGCCGGTTCCAGCAAATGTTCTACCCATCCTCTATATGTATCTTTACTCCTAACCAAATTGTATATAAACTGCTTTATTTTTCAAAAAATATATAATTTAAAAGGAAGCATGTTTAGTATCATATTTTTGACATGTCTCATTAATGGAAAAGCCGTTGTTCAAGAAATCTACAGAGGTGGTTTGCATAGCAGCGTTTACAGATTGATAAACCACCATGGGTTTCATGAAAGTAAAGGAGATGACATTCAGTGGATGTTAAATATAATATAATAAAACTTCTTCAGAAAATGGACACGGACAAAGTGCCGAGTTTAAAAATTAGCCCCATTCTGTTAGGGATCAAAGACTTATTCCAATACTATCTTCATGAACTAAGACATCGTCGCAAACCACGGCCAAAATGTACGATCCTCTCCGTAGGAGAGAGCTATAAGCGGACTCCGGACCGTGGCTTGAGACGATGGAACTAAGAGTAAAATGCTTTATGTTAGAGAGAGAGAGAAGAGAGAGAGAGAATAGAGAGAGAGAGAGAGAGAGTTTACAGATGAAGAGAGAGAGAGATGAGAGAGAGAGGTACATTTCAAATGGCAGTATTAAAAACATCAGTGATTTAAGGGCATACAATTACTAGTTATCTTGAGAGACATAGGGGCTTGTCTTCCGGATTGTTAAATGTAAAATAAATTTTTAAAATGTTGAATCTTCTTTAAATACACTTAAAAGTTGTTAAAATAAAGATCCTGACACTTTCAGGCAAGAAAAAACACGTTTAAAAAAGACGTACCACACCTATATACATAGAGTTTATGTATATCCTTAAAAAAAACCTAAAGAACTTTTCAAAAGTCTTTAACGTTGACACGAATACAATTACATGTACATGTATTCCTCAAACTAAAATTAAGAACTTGGCCTTTTGATGTCTTGAACAATTGATTTTTCTATAAAAAGGGAAATCGGATATGTTCACATCTCGTGACTAATCATCAACACAATTACTTTGTCAAAAAATCACTCTTATCCTACACACAAGTACCCTGAAGTCGATATCAAAAGAATGCTGGATTTCTTCATTGACATTTTTGTAGTCCTCGAAGACCGGAACTGTTGGAATTCCGATGGGAACGGATTGTGCTCCTTTCTTAGCCGACCTGTTTTATATTCCAGAGAAGCAGAATTTATATTCAAAAACTTTAACATGAGAAAAAAAAATCTATACCCCTATATTCCAATAAAATTCCCCCATATCAATATCAATTAACAGTGGTTATTTCCATTTATATGACTCGAAAAATTCTGACTATAGAGAAAAAGACTAACCAACACCTGAATTGTATGACAAACAATAAGACCAACTTTTCAACAGTCAACTTTTCCTTTTTATTTCAAAAGTCAGCAATTCGTAAATTCTATGGTTGTTATAATGACTTTAGTAGCAAATAATACTATCAATCGGTCGTATTTTGGCTGATTTGTTACATACCAATATTGTTGAGCCTTTTTCTTAACTAAAGAACAAAGTTCACTTATAGCCTTTTTTGGCCCTGTGAATTTCAGAAAAACTGAAACTGGCTTATTTTAGTTAACAAATAAATAGTAAATTCTATGGTTGTTATAATGACTTTAGTAGCAAATATATTTTTTATAGCTATTTTTAAATATTTAATATAGAGTGCAACCTCTGATCTAAAATAAGCAACAAGTAAATGATAGAACCTTTTCTGAAGAGTACAAGACATGTTTTATTTTTTAGATCAGAGGGTGCGCTCATATTTTTCTTCTCTGAAAGTACTCAAATATACCTGTTTACATTAAAATTCAAGAACATTGCAATTCCAAAAAGCCTGTATTCCTAGACCTGGAATTTAAGGAAAAAAATTTTAAACCGAAATGAAAGTACTTAGTCTCTACTTTATTTTGATGTTTAAAATGGAACATAAAATGTTAGTAAATAAATTGGTATATCTACAGGGCCGTTTTATGCATAAAGTGAACCGAGCTCTTTGACAACGGAATGTTCCGTTTTCTATTTAAACAGCGTCTTAAATGGGCTAAAATAGATAGACTCGACAAGGCTATACGCCTGGATGACACAGGATGAGTTCTACAAACTAAACCTTCTAGTGACTGGTGAGAAACCTGTCTCATTGCCATACTTTTATGCCCGTGGATCTCGGTGGTATATTGTTTTTGCCACATGAAATAGTGGTGCCAAAGTTCATACGAGTATCGGGGCACATGTTAATCAGGACATCAATGTAACATGAGTGACCACGAAAAGACTGCAGGAATCGAACCTAGAATCTTAATTCCTCAGCTGGTGCTCATACATTTCTGATACGATTAACTTGTCTCGGCTGCCTTGTCAGAAAATTATTACACAATCCATAGTTACAGTGTGTATTTGAATTTCACCCGATGATTTTTTTTCGTATTGAGATTGTATTATTCCATCATATTTTATAAAAGCAAACCATCGACTATGGATTTATCAAATTATCACTGTACTTTTGTTTGACCAAATTAGCATTTAGCTTCACAACACAGAAAAAATAACAACAACGAACTTGGGTCAACAGATATTTATTCCTCTACTAAAATGACGAATGGCAACATGTAACAGCTAAACGAGGGGGGGGGGTACACTACAAAATTATTAAAGTATTGCATAAGGTTTATTTCTAATAACTATCATTTATATATTACATCCTGTTAAAATGAGTATAAAAATCCTTTGCATTTAATAAGAGAAATTACAGGGAATCTGATTAATTTTAAAGAGCACCACAATCAAGTGAAAATCAAATTGAAACACAAAAATGTGAAGAAAAAAGTCGATTGCAAGGCATGAAACATTACCGACACAACACGCAAACCTATCAAAAAACAGAATGGGAGGTAAGGATGTTTTAAAGTTAGATTTTCAGAAAAGATGAATTGAAACATTTTTTCTAAATGTTTTTGAATGAGGATGTTACAATATCAAAGTATAAACCATTTCTTACAACCAACATTATTAGGATTTTTTTTAAATGTAAAAACCAAAACGGTACATAAATAAAATAAAATAATCTCAATTTTGGTCTAAATTCGAATTGGTATAGAACTTGTTAAAGAAAGAATTCCTGCAATTATTTTGTAGACAACAGGCTGGTTCTTCAGAATTTCGCCGGGCAAGCTAAGCAGATAAATAATGGAAACATAAACAACAGAAAAGAAGCTCAACAAACAACATATACATTGCACTAAAGTTGAAAGACATTATGCCATTTCTAAAACCTTAACTCTTTAAATCTAAATTACGACTTTGGACACCAAATAACTATTTATCGAAGAAACAAGTACATAAACAAAGAATTCATCAGTCAATAACAATAGTATCCTTAGCTAGAATAAGCAACATTCTATGCACGTATCTCATCGCAGTACGTTGCACGAAGCCTCTATTTTCTTTGTTAAAAACAACTGCTTCCAGTGCCTCATATCAGTTCCTCATTTCATTGTTTAGGTAGTCACGTGGTACAACTGTTTTGACACATCCGAAGCACCAACGTGCTGAGGGCATCTCCAATGGTGACTGATCGGTGACCTTGACATCCCCTTTACAACGAACGTTAACTTGTATAATGTTCTTCAGAATTGTGTTGTCGGGTGTTTTCCCGCCAACCAGCAAGATGTTCCCGCGATGCTGGATCACCTCAAAGTGATGTTGACTGAAGTTTGGAATTCGACATAACAGCTTCCCCAGCACTGGTGATAACGTTGTCGTTACCGTATATGGTTCTGTTGACGTCACGGTGACATCTGTGGAATCCGAGGAATCGCAGCGGGACCTTGGTCGTGAAACGTTGTGAGAAATGATACTCAACGTTGGATCACAGAATTCAAGAACTCTACCATCTGGTGCAAGTACATAGACTGACATATCTAAACTCACGGTTCGGGTGAGTCGACAAGTAAAGGGAAGATCGCCTATTATACTAGTGCAGTGCAGTCGCGTATCAAAACATTGTACAGACATTGTGTCTTTATCTGATTCTGTAATTCCTCCAAAAATAAATATTTTTTCCCCGATTGTCGATGCAGATGTAGACCTTACTCCTAGTATGAGATCGCCAGCCATGGACCACTTTTCGGTTTGTAGATTAAATTCCTCTATATTCGTCATAGCAGGTGCCCGCCCATCTCTTCCGCCCAAAACGAAGATAGAGTGTGCTACTGAGACCATTACATGACCACACCTTCCATTTGTCATGGTTTCACAGATCTTCCATTCATTTTTGTGAGTTTTAAATTCTGCAAGGCCTTGGAGTTTTAACCAACCGCCAGAGACAAATATGCTGTCCCCGTGTGTGCAGGCTGCGAACTCGTATCCAGGATCGTACGGCAAACATGGGAGATAAAACCATTTTTCCTGCTGGAAGCTGTAGCAAAGAACCTCTTTTGTCGTTTGGTATCGAGGAGTGGTGGATAACAAGCCCCCGATAACGATCAAAACATCGTCGACTTTACTGGTCATTCTTCTGCTACAGCGAAGGGATGTAAAATCTTGACGTTTAGACAGACAAGTGTGGTACCTCATAGCTTCCCGCATTACCGACCTACACTGAGGACTGTTCTGGACCACAATATTAGAGTCAAAAACATGAAACAAGTAATCTGAGGACACGAGAGGAAGGCGCAACGCGGGAAGAATTTCACAGATATTTTGACAGCGGCGATCTTTATCGAAGTCGATCCATTCGTTGGCGACATCACAAATAAATTCTTCTGAAGGAGATTTCAAATAGTCATCCTGGAAAATAAGAACAATTTCGTCTATATCCAGATGCAGAAAATCTTCTGTGGTGCAAACCATCTGAAAATTCTCCAGAATTGTGCCCCATGCTTTCTCACAAAGTTTTTGGCACGCATGCGCCTTTGCAATCTTCCATATCCCAATGCAGTTTTCGTGCGAAATTTGAGAAAGTAAGAAATCTTCGCATCGTTCTTGCAAACATGGTATCTGCATTAGCGACGAGGCGCGAAAGATTTTTTCCGCGTTGTCTTCTCTAACTGTGGCTTTTCCTGTATACATAAAAGTTCGAAGATTTTGAAATATTTCGGGTTCTATGTCGTGTAATCTGACAACACTTTCACGGTTTTCTTTCATATCGTGGGTAAACATGGCCTCGAAATATGGCGACATAGCTGACAATATCACTTTGTGACATTGGTATTCGTGGTCGTCCACTTGGATAGTGACGTCAGCGTGCTGTGTACTGTTCAGGATTCCCTCTAAACCGCTGGAGAGGTGCGACAGGAACTGTAACCGAGGAATGGTGGCGCTAGGCGCGTCCACTTCCTAAAAATATACATTTCCATGATTAACTCTGTGAGTATTCTACATACAAATAAAATTAAAGAATACATGGCACTGGAATATCATATACTACACGTATTTGAAGTTTTAATTCGCCATCTTTACTTTTATACTGAATTGGCTATAGAAAGTTCCGTTTACCTGATTGATATATAAAGTGCTAATGGCGTGTGTGACCGATCAACAGACGATGTTCACTCCTCCTACGCATCTAATCCCACCCCTGGAATTTCGTGTTTATGCCCTTTTCACACATTTGTAGTGTTTATAGATTTGTTTGGATCGATTATTCTTTGTTATCCCCCCTTAAACTTTATACTCCAACCAATCCATTTCGTACAAATGTTTTAAAAATTGTTGAGCTACCAAAATTATTCTTAAAAGTACATATAAAAGACACATAAAAAATTCATACGGTACGAGGACTTGTCTGGCAAGGGGAGTGAACTTCCCCCCACATGCAAGGATTTTCGGTGCTTCACTTACCATGGTTATTAAATATACAAAGTAAAAAACATTCATCTGATTGGAACACCCTGGGAAGAGTGTATCGACCCTACCTTTGTAATATCTGGTGAATACATGCATGTGATGTAAAGCCTTTCTAAAATTTGAGGTAAAAGTTTAAAATGGAAATTCCACAGGAATTCGTGTTCATATGAAGTGCAATTTTTAGCAAAGCAAAAAAAAAAAGCAAAAGGAATTGAATTAATTAACAGAAATAATTATTAAAGGAAGTTAAGGATTTAATGGAATTCATAGAAATTATGTGGGTGTCATAAACAGGCACATCAACTTAAGGAAATTTATATTGTGCATTTCACTTCCCCCTGATATCTCAATTTTGCGAGTGCCATTTTACATTTGCAATTAATTTGGTCTTCACACACTTCAAGGTTTAAAAATAAATATTTCCAGAAAACGGGTTATCCAAAATTTGATAAACAGGAATATCAAATTATGAATTTGATACTTATTTTGAAATTTCTATGAATTGGTACCGTACACATTTAATCAATGCACCTCTCATCTGAAATTATTTCCTGTCACAATGAAAATCTGGCACAATAAATTGATTAACCTTGATGAATAGCCAAATTTAGATACACCTATGTTAATTAAACATTTAAATAATGTAACTTTTCAACCTAAAGTTACAGTCTAAGTTACTCAATAATTTTCTTTAAATATGGAATTTTTTTAATGCAGAATTTAATATTTATAGGAATAAAAACTCAATTATTAACTGCACCCCCCCCCCCCCCTTTTTTCTGATTTTCACTTATTATACAGATTCCTGAAAATATTTTATCAGGTCCACTACCAGTTCAATTGTTCAATCATTATATTTTGCTTTGTAGCTTGAATTACCTACATTGCTTTATTTATCTACCTGATGTAGCTTTATTTTAGTGCTAAATCATAATTATTTCTTAATCATAGTTATTTCTTAAATAAACCTTTTTCATGGATTACAAAAAATTCACACTTTGATGTAGTAATATTTTTAAATTTTACTTTGAACTGACCTGAAAGCAAATGAAAGTGTGTTTCTTTTAGTGCATTTGCAATCAAGGATCTCAAAGATTGGAGAATATCTGGTATGTACAATGTATTTGTGAATTACTGAGTTATTGTGACAAAACAGTTACCTCTTCAATGATTTAACAAAGATGACCAGTTCTGATTAAGATATATCGACTGGTTATATAATTCAGTAAGTAATTATACTTATCCATGTCTCACTGCACACAAGGCTGTGGACAATTAAAGTTAAACAATCAATGATATTGCTTTTCTGACTGGTGTGTTGCTTTTTTAAAAAAACTAAACAAATATTAGACACAATGACATATTCATATACAGGTAGTCTTGCCATTGTTGTCTATTTTAAATGAAAAGAAAGCTTGTAAAAATTGACATCAAAATACATAGATAAAGTTACTTCAAATTTGTAAAAAGCTAGGTTTTTCAAGCTAAGTATAGATTGTCAGCTGATAGTACAAGATCCATCTGTTTATATAAACTTAGAGCCTATAGTGATTCTGTAAAACTGAATCCAAGGGGCGACCAGGATTATAAGGATATTAGATTGAACGACGAGTGCTAAGCATATACACTCTGCTATGTGACTATCAAGAAAACCAGTCAAGAGGAACAGATATGTCTGGATATTTAATGAACAGCTGATAACTGTCTACCGCAAAGAACAATCAATAGTTTATTCACAGAGATCGTAGACCGAAATTACTCTGAAAGCCTTTTATACATGGTCAGCAATTAACTTGTACAGGTAAATATTTACCTCAACACAGTTCAATTCCTCTGTCATCTTTGTTTATTTGTCCATTAACGTTTTACACGGGGCACTGTGACTGTCCTTTGTCAGTTTGGCTGATCCCTGTTGTCAAAACACAATCGCTGTATTTAACGTCAAAAATACTAACACCCATAAAAGTAAACATTTAGATGAGTCAGACTGACGAAGTTATTAGCTAACACAGACTGCGTTTTATTCGTGAGCTATGGGGTGTCCGAGTTTCTATATATGAATTTTATTTATTTTAAAAATCGAATTCCTCAAAGTACTACAGGCTGAAAAGATAACAATTCAACTTTAAGATATTTCCTCTATTCTTTCGTAAATTACTAAGTGAACACAATCATTTGACGAATAATTGGTCTATGGTGTGACCCCCCTAATATTCTGACTGAGATTTTTTTTTTCTTTTTGAAACGATTACTTAGCAAATATACATGTACATGCAATCATACTTTATAGTAGCTACAGAACTGTAGCTCTCCGGAAAAAAATATTGATAGACCGGAGTCTGTCAATACATTTTTTCCGGTGAACTACAGTTCTGCAGCTAACTTTATATATATATATAGTACCAAAAATTCGATATTTGTTATCTTTTCCCAATTTTGTCAAGTTTTAGAGATTGTCCGTTTAGGCCATTCCAAGTTTTTTTTCTCTGTTTAGCGTCCACTCATCTTTCAAAAACCTACCTACCTATTCACAAAAAACACACAAACCAAAACATACAACACAAGCTTAAAAGTCATAAAAATGACGTCCTTCAAATGATTTGATCTAACTAAACTGCTTTAATAGAAGAAATATCTGTTCTTAAGCAAAAACAACGGATAAAATGCTTACAATACACCCAATAAAACTTACTGTACAGAATTATTTGGAGAAATTTACAAAATTCAAAAATTGCGACAAATTTATCAATTTCAGGACTCCTGTATTGTGTGTTTTTTCTCATATGGGGTGTATATATTTGGCCTTACGGTATACTAGTATATAAAGAGAATGCGACACAGTATAATTATAATCACTATTTCAAGATATTAAAATAATATATTTTTTACAATTTACATGTACTGTATATTATATGTATATATATATGAATTACAACTGTACCTTTACAGAAGAATAGTAAAGAAAAAAAAAACCTTACACACTACAGTGCAAAATAAAACACAAACCTGATTTTTTGTGCCTTCCCTCAGTTCACATTCACATCAACAAGCAACAATTGAAAATCTGGAAATAGTTCCTCTTCACTAACTCTCGTCCGTTTATGAATAAAATTGAGAGTGTTTGCCATAAAACGGAGAGGAAATTTCCTGAAACATATTAATTTTCAGAAATTCTTTTTGTAGTATTGGGTTTACACTCCTAACTGATTCTAACTTTTAAACAGCTATATATGTCAAGTTGTTCATTAAAGTTTATTTCCGGAGGTATATTTAATTGATTAAAAAAAATAAATGACGTCATATCGTTCACACAGACATGAAACTCAAAAATCGGTGTGAGTTTTTGAAATTTAGAAATTTGAACTTATATATTAGCATTCTAATACTCTAAATCATTTTAAAAATTTGAATTGTTAAGTGTTACACGGACCCTCTTTGTAGCCAGTTTTCAGTGGTAAATGCATTTCACATAATTTGTTTATGCTAGAAAAGTTCACATAAAGAATCATTTGAAAGTAGTATTCAACAAGATGGGGTCAAATGCTGGTATGGGTCTCGAGGGATAACACTAAATGTCACTAGGTGTCATCACAAAAACCTCGAGTTAATGCCCACTGTTTCAAATAGGTTCTGCCAGCTAGTCACGTGTCACACCTCCTCGTTTGGTGGCCCTGGAAATGCTTAGGCAGCTGAGTGACAGTGACAAAAAGCGAGTCTCCGGCGCCTTTAAATAAATGGAACCAGTGACTAGGGGAAGGAAAACCCCAACAAAAAACTACCGGTTCTCCGGGTCCAGGGGGTTGGGCATGGTGCTAGCAACTCCATCCCATAAAAAAGGCTATGCTACAGAAACCGCAACAACAACACCACAACAAGTTCGAGACCTAGATCTGGAAGATGGATCTCAAGAAGAGCTCATGACGTGTTCAGGTGAAAGCCATCAGGAAGCCAGTTCACCGACAATTCTTCTGTCGATTAAGGCAAAAACTATAGGATAGGGACCTGGAACATCAGAACCCTATACGAGGTAGGAAAATCTGCCCAAATAGTTAAGGAGATGAAAAGATATAACATCAATGTACTTGGATTATGTGAACTTAGGTGGAATGGAAGAGGACTAGTCTGTTTATCATCAGGAGAGACCATAATTTACTCAGGACATGAGAAACAGGACCATGAACACACTCAATGGGGTTGCCTTAATGTTGTCACCAGAAGCAACAAAAGCATTGAAAGCGTCGGGACCATTGTCTTCAAGACTCATGTCAGCCAGGTTCAATTCCTAGGGAAGGAAGGTTACCATCATTCAATGCTACATGTATGCACCACAAATGCAGCAGAGGAGCAGGAGAAAGGAGAATTTTATTCTGCGCTACAGTCATTGTTAGACCGTGCACCTTGCAGAGATATGAAAATTGTGATGGGAGATTTGAATGCAAAGGTGGGAGATAACAACACGAGACAACCATAGAAGATCATTGGGTAGCTTAAAGCTCCAAGACACTTGGAAAAGTGCATGCTGTGAAATCCTAGGAAAGAAAACGAGGGAGCACAACTGTGGCAACGCACTTTGAAAAAATTACGCACTTTGAAAAAAATTTTCAAAGTGCGTTAAAATTGGGACAAATTCAACTCACTTTGAAAATTTTTTTCAAAGTGCGTAATTTTTCAAAGTGCGTTGCAACAGAGCACAAAGAGTTGATGACAACAAGATCATGGGGGAAAGTGGAAGAAAGGAAAGAGCTGAAGCAAAAAATAAACCAATGTAAGAATATTCAACAAATGGAGAAACTGAGATCAGAATACAGAGAAACAAACATGTTACAAACAAGTCAAAAAGAGTGCTAGGAAGGACAAAAGACAGTTCGTTCATGACATGACTGACGAGGCAGAGAGAGCAGCCAGACAGAACAATATGAAAAAGCTAGTCTAAGAAATAATCAGAACTCTCGGGGAAAAATTTAAACACCAACAGCCCAATGAGGGACAAACAAGGAAAAATTATTACTAGCGATGTCGGACAAAGAGCTAGATGGGTGGAGCACTTTAAAGAAGTTCTAAATCGACCACCACCACCCAGTCTTGCAAATATACCACCAATGAAAGAAGAACTTCACATCAATGCAGGACCACCATCTAGAATAGAAATCACAAAGGCTATAAAGACACTGAAAAATGGAAAGGCAGCTGGTCCAGATGGTTTCCCTCCCGCGGCATTCAAACAAAGTCGGCAGAGATGTTACAACCACTTCTGCAAAAGATATGGAAAAAGGAAAAAGTACCAGATGCATGGAAAACAGGATAATTGGTTAAACTACCTAAGAAAGGGGACCTGTCGCAGTGTGGAAATTGGAGAGGCATCATGCTTTTGTCCATTGCCAGTAAGATCCTTACAAGAATAATGTTGGAAAGAATGAAAGGAGCATTGGACAAGAAGCTTAGATCAGAGCAAGCAGGGTTCCGCCAGAACAGATCATGCACAGATCATATTGCCACACTACGCATTATCATTGAACAGTCCATTGAATGGCAGTCCCCTATTTACTCAATCTTCGTGGACTTTGAGAAGGCCTTTGACAGTGCGGATAGGTCAAACATCTGGACGTTAATGACAATACGCTGTTCAATAAATAATGTCCTGAACTGTATGACATACAATACAGATATCATATGACATTTAGCTTGACTTTCTCTCATTATTGAATCTTTAATGAATTTTAACAGTTTATGTGACAACTTTTCATCACATTGTTTCATTGTGAGAAGCTGGAAAACAAGGGCTATTCGAGACACTGCATTATAAATAAATGGTAAAGAATCAGTAAACTAGAATGAAATTAAAAGCTTTATTTAAACTGCTGTAAAACTTATCAAAAATCCCAAAGAAATATTCAATGAAATATGCGACATTTACAGCAACCAATGCCTGTTTTATAGACAAATGAGCAGGTGGATTTCAATGATAAAAAATATATAATAGGCATCAAAAATGGGTACCGTCCTTGCCAACAAAAAATTATAACAAGTTATATACTGTTTGACAAATTTCAACAAATAATATTTGATGATGTATGATTGACTTTAAGACACATAGCAAATTTGATAGACATCATTTTGGGAGTAGTTTTACACTGTTTTTAAGAAACGTTTGACGGTAAAAAACCCTATATTTTGAAAAATGAGTGAAAACGACAGCGTGTACGAATGCCTTAACAATTATTTTAAAATATCAGTAATCGTAGTTATCCACGTTTGTTTGATATTCAAAAAGATAATGGAACTTGAATAAAACTCTCAAAACAAAATTTACCATAAGATGTACATGTACTTGATAAAAACAGCAAAGGTCTGACAAGAGCAAAGAATTGCATGAGCACAAAGATTAGAAAAAAAACAGCAAAGGTCTGACAAGAGCAAAGAATTGCATGAGCACAAAGACAGATTAAAACTCTCAAAACAAAATTTACCATAAGATGTACTTGATAAAAACAGCAAAGGTCTGACAAGAGCAAAGAATTGCATGAGCACAAAGACAGATTTATATGCATTTTTATTAAATATTAGTGGTATTGTTGTTCAAATTCGTATTCGGTGAGACAGTTTAATTTCTGGAGAAGTCGAGAAAGCAAATTTTTTGCAAAAAATCGAAAGGTTTATTAGAGGAAGGACCCAGAATCAAGAATCCACTACATTTAATTTCTTCATGAAAGCGTCCAAACCCGCACGCCCTGAAGAGTAAAGGGGTTTCGGGATAAACAGAAAGTTAATGTTTTTTTCACATTCACAATATTTGCCAGATCTTTGACCTTTTGACTTGTTTCTATTTCTAAACTTGAAAAAACACCTTTCAGAAGGAAGAAACAAGTGCAGGAAATCATTGGATCTGCCATTTTCCAGTATACTAAGGGTCATACCCAAAAATGAGTTCTAAAAACAATCAGAAATTGGATAAAAAATGTTATGGACATGTGTTTTAATTAAAAGAGATTAATAAGTTAAATCATGAAGACTAAATCATTGAAAAGCGTCTTTTGTTTCTGTCCGAGCACCGAGGACATTATTTATTGAACAGCCCTCGTAATTATTGGCATTATGGAATTCAATCAAAGTTCATAAGTGTCATCAGGAATCTGTATGATGATGTCACATGTCATATCATCCATAATGGGAAGCTCACAGATCATTTCAAAGGGGAAACAGGAGTAAGGCAGAGCTGCATCCTGCCACCTACTATGTTTTTGATAGTCATCGACTGGATCATGCAGGAAACCACAAAGGGCAGTAAAAATGGAATCCAGTGGACCTTCACAAAACAGCTTGAGGACCTGAATTTTGCAGATGACATTAACCTGCTCTCGCACAAGCTACAAGATGCTCAAGAGAAACGATCAAGATTGGCATCAGAAGCCCAAAAGACTGGCCTTAAAATAAATACTAAGAAAACAGAGGTGATGAGAATAAACAACAAACAAGAGACATCAATTCACTTAAATGGGGAGAACATCAAAGAAACTGACAGATTCTCCTATCTTTGGAGTATTGTCAACAAGGATGGATGGTGGAGCAGATGACGACGTCAAAAGTCGAATTAATAAGGCAAGACATGCTTTTCACACCCTCAGACAAATCTGGAAATCTAAAGCATTCACCATCAACAGCAAAATCAGAATTTTTAACACAAATGTTAAAGCAGTTCTCTTATATGGTCCCGAGACCTGCAAAGTAACTAAAACAATTAACAGCAAACTACAATCTTTTATCAACAAATGTCTCCGCCATATCCTTAACATGAGATGGCCTGGCACCATATCAAACAACAGCCTATGGGAAAGAACCAACCAAAATCATAATTATGGATATTGACAACAAGAAGAGAAAATGGGGCTGTATAGGCCACACTTTACGCAAACCCTCAAACTACATTACTAAACAAGCTCTGGATTGGAATCCACAAGGAAAGAGGAGGGTTTTGAGACCTAGACAAACATAGAGACAGTCTGTAGAAATGGAAGCAAAAGAAGCTGGATTTACCTGGACCCAATTAAACCAGACGTCTCTGTCGAGACTGTGGCTCTATTGGGTTGTACTTATAATAAAGGAAGAGAACAGTAGCAGATGGGACTTAAACCTTTACAAAAGCAATAAATAAAAAAAAAGATCCTTGATTAAGTCTCTTTTTGTGGCAAGATTGCAATAAGACTATAACTGTAGGAGTAGCTTTTAATAAAACTTTAGAATTTTCGATTTTAGTTACCATGGCAACATCAATCATCAAAAACACAAAACTGATAATTATGCATCTCAGTGTAGTCTACTTGCATGCCAAATTATATCATAATCAGACTAAAACTGTATTTGGAGTATCATTTTGAAAGTATTTCACAGAAATTTCGAATTTAGTTACCATGGCAACATCAATCATCAAAAACACAAAACTGATAATTATGTATCTCAGTGTAGTCTACTTGCATGCCAGATTATATTAAAATCAGACTAAAACTGTATTTGGAGCAGGGACGTAGCATCCGGGGGGGCCAGGGGGGGCCTGGCCCCCCCCCCCCCCACTTTTTTTCTCCCAACATAACCTTTACTATAGTAAATGTTCATTGATAGGATCATGGATGGTTGGCCCCCCCACTTTACAACCATAGTATAGTGATAGGAAGGATTGTAAGGAAAAAATTGGAAGTGATAGTAAGTTGGCTTTGAAAAAGTTGGTACTACCCCCCCCCCCCCCCCCCCCCCCCCCCGAACGAAATAGGATTTTCGAGTTTGGGCAACTTTTAATTTTGGTTTTTTTTTTTTTTTTTTTTTGCTTGTCAACTTTCTCAGGTAAGTAAAAAAAAATTTTCTGAGGTTGGCCCCCCCCCACTTTCAAAAACGATGCTACGTGCCTGTGGAGTATCATTTTGAAAGTATTTCACAGAAATTTCTATTTTTAGTAACCAAGGAAACATCGTTCATCGAAATCAAAAACCGATAAACAGAATTATGTATCTTAGTGTAGTCTACTTGTGTGCCAAGATATATTGAAATCAGACCCAAACTGTAGGAAGAATAGCATTTTGAAATCATTTCACAGAAATTTCTATTTTTAGTATCCACGGCAATACCGTTCATCGAAATCAAAAACCGATACACAGAATAATGTATCTTAGTGTAGTCTACTTGAGTGCCAAGTCATATTGAAATCAAACCAAAACTGTGGGAGAAGAAGCATTTTGAAAAATTGTTTACAGACAGACGGACAGACGCATTACTATAGCATAAGCTCTCCTGGTCTCTGACCAGTAGGGCTAAAACATAGCCCAAAACAGAGTCCGATGGCGCAGTGTGGTTGCGGCCCTATGCTCCTCAAGGAGTGAAGAGGAATAAGATAAGTAAGTCATTCAACAAGATTGGGAAAAAAATTCCGAGAAAACAGATTTGAAGACAAAATTTACAAATAAATGGAAATAATTTCATCCGTATTACAATTTAATGAATCTAGTTCAGTATTCCAAAATCTTATTTAAGCATATTGTTTGCCAATTACATCGATCTTAATTTGCAGAGTTTTCTGACGTACATGTATATTTATATCACATGTATTCTACCTATAACATTTACATTTATAAAATTTATTACTTTTTTACCTGTTCAAAATTCAGTTTGTTTCTCTGTCGTCTGCTCATTATGATAGCGTGAAATTTTAAAGCATAAAGAAAGATAACCCGATAAACTCTGAAGTCGTTCTTCATCTAAAACATCATTGGATTAAAGGTAACTGTTTTGAGAGACATAGTATAAAGCACATGAAATTTAAATAAATTGTCTGAATAGGTTCGAAATCCAAAATCTTACAACAACTGCAGAGAAATTTATATTCTACGAAGGCTCACCGAACTCATTTTCGTAAATAAAAAAAAAAGATATTTTTTGCATCATAATGCGAAAATTTTGCCAAAAAAAACAAACAAAAAACGCGCAAGTTTCGCAAATAAACGAGAAACTTTTGCATAAATACGCGAAATTTCCGCGTTTATACAAGCAACCTTCGCAAATTAACGCGAAACTTTTGCGTAATATTATGGAGATAACGAACATTATTTAAGCTCAAAAGTTCACTAAACAATACAAAATAGGAGCAGAGTAATCACGGACCTCCAAAACATCAGAGGTGAAATCAGGTGCCACGGAGGAGTGAGCATTCCCTGCCAACCGTTGCAAGGACCATAGAACTTAAGAAATGATGGTTTTAAACGAGACTGCTGATATTCTTGTTTCAGCAAATTGTTTGTCAATAACTTACTCGTTTTAAAAATTGTTCATAATTACCATTAACGGCTTTTTTCAAGTAAAATAAATAAATATGAAACAGATGTATCAGACTATGTGGTATCTTTTATTTCAATCTCACCGGGATATATCGTATCGACATAAGAACGGAAATGACCATTGTAAATTGACAATAAGTCGTCGATAAATCTAAATGTCGAGTTGGAGGCCATCGCAAGTGTTTTCTTCTTTTTTACGTATAAGATTTTGGACAAATTCTGCTTCATATATGAATACAAAAATAGGTCTGCTAATAACGGGGCGCAAAATGTACACATTGAAATTCCAATAGACTTTTGGAAAAATCTGGTCTCCAAAAACCACATCAATATTGTCTATCAGAAACTTAAGCATCTTTTTAATATCAACTTCAGAGTACTTGTGTGTACATTCAAAATGATTTTAACAAAAGAATTTTTGAAATGACCAATGACACATGATAAGTAGATTTACAAGTTCCATTTTTAATTGAAAAAGCAGCTGTCAATGATATATAAAAGCCTGGAGCCCGTTTTACAAAAGGACTTACGACTTAAGACCAAGTTTAATTATTCATATAACATTTTAATAAACATTATATCGAAAATTGTTTTATTTTTTTTAAAAAGAATGTGGTAAGATATATTTACACAGACAATTTCAAAGAGAATTATTAATTTTGCAAAATTTTACAATAATCTGAAGTTTTTGGTCTTAGTCGTAAGTTGTTTTGTAAAACGGGCCCCTGGACTTTAATTCATCGTGGGGGAATGGTTGTTTACGAAGTTGAAAAGTCGTAAGTTTCAATGCCGTTGATTTTGGTAAAATTTTGTGATTTCAAATTTTCTTCAAGATCCTTGGGATTTTTAGGTATCCAAATGTGATTTACACCACTTCTCGAATATATTGTTGATATTGTTGCACAGTACCCCTGTCATTTCCCCTCCAATACTGTTAATATTTAAGTGAGGAGTAATGAAAGAGGCTTGGTAGACTAGAGATACTGTGTGCAATGAGATCACTAAATGACCTCCCCCCCACCCCCCCCGCGCCTCCCATATGGTTGTAATGGCAAAGTCCATGTTTTCCTCTGGGAGACTCGAAATATAAGTAAAATAGGACATGCACAATGACATTATGTAATAAATAATCTGTGAAAGTATTATTAAATTTTATTAAATGATATGGGAGGAGTTGCGGATAAAAGATGGGTACCCTTCAATAGAAAACATAGAAAGAATGGCTGTGTCCATGTTTTGCTCTGGGAAGCTTAAAATATGTGTCCCTAACTGTTTTTTTTTTTTTTTTTTTTTTTTTTTTTTTTACATAAGGCAGTAATGAATCAAAAGAAACATCGTGTATTGAAGGTTTATTGTAAGACCGATGCCGAAGACTACGCGTAACTTTCTCGAATAAACATAAAACTTTTGCGTAAAACACATTAAAGCAGCAGTAAAGCAATCCATGATTTTGAAAAGTCAATTATACTTTGTAGAAATCTGCTTTTAAAAAGGCTCATTGTCCCCTTCTACTTTTGGTCATGGCATAACTAAGTCATGGTTATTATACCCCGCTTGAAAAGTGGGAGGGTATACAATGTACATGTATACTGATCGGTCCGTCCGTCCGTCCGTCCGTCCGTCTGTCTGTTACGCTTTGGGATACCCATCTCTTATCCGCAATTCTGAAATTATATCCCACTGAATAAAATTTAATGCGACTTTTAAAGAATCATTGTTACATAGTACCATTGTGACCTCCTACTTTACTTTTTGATGAGATACATATTTTGGGTTTCCAAATGTTGGTAATTTAATTTGGACACTGTCATTTTTTTCTTTGATATTGAAGGGTACCCATCTCTTATCCGCAAGTCCTCCTATATCACTGAATAAATTTTAATGACAATTTCAAAGATTCTGTATTACATAGTGCAATTGTGCACCTCCTATTGTACCTTTTGATCTGACTCTTATTTCGAATCACCCATAACAAAACTTAGTTTTTGCCTTTATAATGATATGGGAGGCGGTGGGGGGATGTATCATTAGTGAGCTCACTGCTCACAGTACCTCCAGTTGAAAAAAACGTATTCATATCAAAACATTGACAGTAAGCCAATTAATGATTTTTTTCTCTTCACCATTTAAATTAATCTGACGTTGAAAGGTTTTGCAGTGGATTATCAGACACTAATGACTAAACACTTCGTGTCCTCCACATCTGAAATGGCAAAATAAATCTGTCATAATTGCTAAAGCCACGGGCACCTGACGGTACTCATTTTTTTTTATAAAAATAATAACCCATACCAAATAATACAGGTATATTTTAGGTATAGGTTATTATTTTTTTTAAATAAGAAAAACTACAGGTATTGTGGGCACCGAGCTCACTAAATGATACCCCCATATGATTATAATGGCAAAGTCCATGTGAAAGAGAAGTTGCAAATAAGAGGTGGGTACTCTGAAAAGTGTAACAGACGGACGGACATACCGATCTCTATATACCCTACAAATTTCCAAGCGGGGGGGGGGGGGGGTAAGTAACGGCAGGTGCCTGTGGCTAAAGCCTGTCTCTCAAATCAGCAGTAGCTTCTTTCCGCCCCTTTTATAAGAATTTGTACCATACACTCTGAAATGTAATTTTTCAGGAAGTTAAGAACACGATTTTAGGACAGCGTTTTGTGCACAAAAGTCACGAGCGTGTTCAGTTTAAAATTATATATATACACATAAAATAAAAGGATATTTCTGTCGTCAGCATATCACGACTCGTCGTGCCGATAATATTATATGACAAATTCAGTTGCATTTCTTCGCCGATCTTGAAGCTCTTTTAAAACATTTTTGTCCCCCGCTTTCGCGAAAGCGAGGGGGCATTAAATCTCATTCGTCTGTCCGTCTAGCTGTCCAGCTGTCCGTCCGTCACAAAAACATTAACCTTGCCCATAACTTTTGATTTAGTGGAGCTATGACTTTCATATTTCACATGTGTATTCCTTGTGACAAGACCTTTCTTTGGGTACCACCAAATTTGACCTTGACCCTGGAGTTTGACCCACTTTTACACAAAAATTCTAAACTTTTATTTTGGCCATAACTTTCGAATGGTAGGTACTAGGACTTTCATATTTCACATATGTAATTCTTGTGGCAAGACCTTTCATTGTATACCAACAATTTTGACCTTTTGACCTTGACCTTGGAGATTTACGTACTTATGAAAAAACTTTAACCTTGACCATAACTTTTGAACAGTAAAGGCTAGGACTTTTATACTTCCCATATGTTATCCTTGTGAGAAGACCTTTCATCGGATATCAAGAACTTTAACTCTTTGACCTTGACTTTGGAGTTGATCTACTTATAAAAAACTTTAACATTGGCCATAACTTTTGAACGGTTAGGGTTTTCATCCTTCACATTTGTATTACTTGTGACAAGACCTTTCTTAAGAAACCAACAACTTTGACTCTTTCACCTTGGAGTTTGACCTACCTTTCAAAAATTTATCCTCGACTATAACTTTTGAACAGGTGGTGCTAGGGATTTTTTATTTTACAATCGTATTTCTTGTGAGAAAAACCCTACTTTGGGTAATAATACGTATATTTAATTTGCATTTAAGAAACTTTCTTCTTTATGTTGCCATTCGGGGTCATCAGTGTTTCACAAACACATTTTGTTCCTTATATTGAGAAGAGATAGGGCTTTCATATATGACATGTGCATTACCTCTGACAAGATAATTCCGAGCATGCTTGGCCATAACTTTTGAAGGGTTAGGGGTAGAGCTCTCATACTTCACATATGTAATCCTTGTGAGAAGACTTTCCATTGGATGACAAGAACTTTGACCCTCGGATTTGACCTTCTTTTAAAAAGCAAACCTTGACGATAACCTTTGAAGGGTTAGGGCTACGGCTTTCATACTTCACATATATAATCCTTGTGATAAGATCTTTCATTAGATATCAAGAACTTTGATCGTCCGACCTTGACCTCGGAGTTTGACCTTTTTTTTAAAATTTAACCTTGGCCATAACTTTTGAACGGTAAGTGCTAGGACTTTCATACTTCACATATCTAATACATGTATTTGTGACAAGACCTTTCTTAAGAAACCAACAACTTCGGTGCTTTTTTCTATATGACACATGATAGGGCGTTCATATTTGACACATTATGTCATTAAAAATGACATCTCACCCACAAAGACACCGAAAGTGGGGGACCCCAATTCTTTGAATTTGCTTTTTTTATTTAATACACAATTATACATAAATACCAAAGACTTGTATGTGAAATGTTCAACAGTATATTATATTTGAAGATGAAATATCACATGCAAAAATCACATCATGTATTATCCAATGTACAACAGGCACGTCCAGAATTTTCTTAATTGATAAACAAACGTCCCATCCTTTTTATAACATTTGTACATGGATGTAAGATCAAACCAGCACTAATTTTGATTCACAACTTAAAATTGTGATGGTTTGAAGTTAAGAGCTTAAAGTATTGCTTGTTCTAAAACCAGCACTAATTTTGATTTAAAACTTACGTAGAGGCCACAAGAGGATGCAGAACTACATCATTTTCCCGAATTGCCTCAATTCTGGTTGAATTTCGTCAAATTAAAAAAAAATCATATGAAGAAAACAAAGGGCACAAGCTTGCCTATCTGAAATTTCTTTACATAAAATGTATCTGATAGTAGTGTACGAAATATATAAATTAGGTAGATAGGCAAACTTGTGCTCTATCTTCTTTGAAACAAAATTTGGTGTAAAATCGATACAAAACTTGCATGAAAATGATAAAATCGGAAATTGAAACTTTCTGACCTCTCTGTGAACTCTGTATATCCAATAACTTAGAACTAATGCTAATTTTTTGGCAGGGGTAACAGCAGGTTTTTATCTTAATTGTTGCATACTCCAAATCAGGGGCCAAAAATGGGCCTTAGCCTATCTTATCCTTCAAAAGTCAAAGACATTTTCTGATGAAATGATAATCTCCCTAGATGCACTGCAGGCGGAATCATTTTTGGGATAGAAATATCACAAATTTTCATACACTTGTCATCACCTGAATCTCAAACTGAACCCCCCCCCCCATATTTCCATGAATTCTTTCACTAACTCTCTGCTACTGTTCATCGTTGGTTTGTTTATAGAATCAAACTCTGTTAGATTTGAAGCCGGGTTTCTTTCCCATCCATGTATCGGATGGAGAAAGTATATTTCTAACTTAATCGAAATACCGTACAAACTTAGGGTAGTAAACGCCAAAACCTGTATACGTAGGTATGCAGATTCTCAAGTATTAAATCGTACAAGTTTTGACAAAAGCTATTGCAAATCTTTGTTATTAATGGGACACGATCCGAATCAAAACTGCGGTGAACCGATTGTATGAAGCTGGGATTGAGGAACAACTAATAGCAGTTAAAACATTAGTATGAAGTCATCTTTTGTACTTTTAAGTATTTTTTATTTCTATCAAGGCCGAAAACAGTCCGATAAGTTACCTGAAACTGTCCAATAATTAAAAAAAACTGTCCATGATTAAAAATAACTTGTTGGATTACAAAACCACAACACAAATAAACACATAGATATTTTTTAGGCAATGACTTTAACATGTTTCAAATTGTAATCAAATAACCTATTCCAAGTTACAGAAACAATAAATAAACTGAAACTGTAATTATTCTAATATTAAATGATGAAAATTATATTCCAGTTCACAAAGAATATCACAATTTAATTTGAAGGAAATATCTCCGAACTGACTTTAATTATGTTGCTCATTTTTCTGCAGGAGCACATCAATCGTGTTTTCAACAACAGAAATGCAAGGGTGTTTGGTCAATAGTCTTGTCTACTCCTCTTCCTATTCGTTTCTGACTTCAACGACAAAAGGCTTATAATTTTGTTGATATCTTTAACACTCAGCGCCAAATCTTTCTTTGTTCTCTTTGAAATGACTTGACCAAAAAAAGTTTTTTTAAAGAAAAAAGTCCAGGCACTTTGATCTAAAAGTTCATTTTTTGGACAACCCTAGGCTCGAAATTCAAAATATCTTTTGTGAATGACATATGCATTGCTCTTCTTATCTGAATTTGTATCATAAATATGCTTTCTCCATAGGAGGAAGACATGCTTTCAACATTCACAATCACAACAAAATGGTGTTGTCATGCTTTTTTATTAAATGTTCTTTGGTTGTTTAAAAATTAACACTTACCGTAACTGTCAATTAAGTTAAAAATTGCAATGAATGTAAGTTTCTTTTGATTGTAAATAACCTTCACCTAAGACAGTCCATGAAGTAGGCAACGTGGATGAGAAAAAGTTCTAAGGGAGTACATTATGTCAACAATAGCGTTAATGTTTTAAGTAGGATATAGGCCTCAAACTGTCCATTCCGTGAGAAGAAAGAACTTAGTATTGTCGGGCCTAACGGCCCTCCAACAGTTCTCCCTTCTCACAGAAAAGAAAGTTTTTGGCCTACAACCTTTACGTAGTCAGAAGTCAAATGACCTGTTTAATCTAAATTTACCTGCACCCCTTTTTGTTTTCAACCCGCAATCTCAAGACAATCTAGTGTGTTAACCATCGCATGGGTTAGATTATATAAAGTTTACAATAAAGAAAATGTTTTAAGTAGGATTAAGGATATGGAGATAACGAACAGTATTAAATATCAAAGTCCATAAAACTATACAAAAATAGGAGCAGAGTAAATACGGACCTCCAAAACATCAGAGGTGGGATCAGGTGCCATGGAGGAGTGAGCATCCCCTGTCAACTGTTCGCACCAGCCTTCTGCTCCATCTCAATATCGGGAAATAACGGAAAAATCCATCGTCAATTCAGTGTATAAATAATGGATTAACAATTAGTATAAAAAACATCCGTCAGCATTTGACTCAATGTATCTAATTGTCGAGTTGAAGGCCACAACAGCTCTTCTTTTCACGCATACGATTTTGCATAAATTCTCCTTCATATGAATACAAAAATAGGTCTGCTAATAACGAAGCGCAATTGGTACCCATTTATATTCTAATATATTGTTGGAAGACCTGGTCTCCAAAAACCACACAGATATTGTCAATCAAAAAAAAATCAAGCATCTTTTTAATATCAACGTCAGAGTATTTGTGTGTGCTATCAGAATGTGTTTTAACAAAATAATTTTGGAAATGGTGAGGAAATTTACGAGTTCCATTTTTATTGAAAAAGCAGCTGTCAGTGAAATCAAAAATCCCGGACTTTAATTCATCGTGGGGAATGGTTTTTGTATAAAGTTGAAAAGTCGTTTTTAAGCTGTAGATTTTGGTAAAATCTTATGATTTCAAATTGTCCAAACGTTCTTTGGAACTTTTGAGTATCCACATCTGATTCACACCACTTCTTGAATTTAAATTATATTGATGCACAGTACTCTAAAAGTTTTTCCTTCTCTACTGTAAATATCGTAGTGAGGAGTAAAGAAAGACGCTTGGCTGATAAATCCTCTAACTGTCGATTCTGTGAGGGAATGAACTATTCTGGACCGTTCGGGCCTCGAACAGTTCTACCTCCCATAGAATGGATAGTTTTCGGAATTTCTCCTTTACTTATCCAATGTACCGATGTATTTATATACTTATATGAACATATATATACTTATATGAACATACTTGTATATACGAGTATTTATGGAATATAGCCGACAAAATGAAAGTGAATGGTTTGTCTTAAAAATGCTTTCATTTCTAATTGATATCTTCCTTAATTAAACGAAGTTTATTAATATAAAAAATGACGCAGAATTCAATAGGCGTAAGTTTAAAGAGATTTCTCTACACCCACACCTTTGGAACAGACAGATATTGTTGCTTCCTTATTCTAAAATGTATTGAATTCCCTGAACTATCATTATTTTACTAAGTAGACAAAACAAGTCTTTAGTCTTTATGTATCATTATGGTTGATAGATGTCCTTTCTCAGGTTATTTAAGGTAAAACAAACAAAATAACAGTCACGTTCTTAATTAATAATAGTAAGGACAAAGAGAGAACGTTCTTTGTCTTCTTTCCTCCTTTTTGAGCCGATGTCCTTTTCATTTAGAAAGAAGAAGCCAGATTCGTGATATAATGTCACACATAGCGCTATATGGAGCGGTTAAATTGATGTTCTTGGTGCGTAATATAAAGGAAATATCTACATGATATCTGTCATGTACTAATACCACACTGATCCAAAGTATTCATGCAGCATTTTTTAAAGTCTCATATACTGCTTAAACATTCACCCTAATCCATGATATTCCATGCTGTTAGGAATTTTGTCAATAATACAGATTTCTTTCAAAAACATAGTATACAATGAAACAATGCTTGTTATTCTTATTTGTAAGTTAAACATTTTCCTATCGATACTCGAATATCTAATACATATACACTATCGATACTGGTATATCTATTAGACACCCCCCCCACAACATTGTAGGATTGATACATGCCTTGGTGACACGACAGGATCCTTAAATGCCCTCTTGCCCAATAGCCAATTTTCCAACGGCACTGTGCACCTTTTTTTGTCCAATATGAAGTTGGATATTGCCAATGGTGGTTCATGAGGTTGCAACAGAAGGAGTCACTCAATTAAAAATCAAATAATATACAGAAATAGACAATCAGAGCACCTACAGTAGTCACCAAGTGGCCTTAGTGTCTGTACCTAGTCCACCCAACTTCTTGTTGCCTCAATTTTCAAGTCTTTACTAAATGCTGGGGCTATTTAAACAAACTAATCATTAAATACTTTTTTCTTAAAGAAAAACAAAACGTGGGTACAATTTTCGTTAAATCTATGAAATTGTTTGCTTCAGTTAGTATTGTAGTTATTTATCAGTTAAGTAAAGGGGGGGGGGCTCCACTCAGTCTACTGGGTAGCTCTTTTGGTCCTGGGATCCTGAAATACTAAATTGGATTTTTTTTTATTGCTAATTACTTATTCAAAAGGTCATTGTAAACAAATATAAGTGGTGATATACTAGAAATTAGTTCTCAAAAAGTACATGGTGTATGAACCATTACTTCTAAAACTCTGCATCATACATAAGTTCTTACAATTGTTTATTCTAAAATGCAAATCAAACAATATTTAAAGATGAAACCATAATTCATAATTCATTTCGAAGTTGACATAAAAAAGATGGTTGAGAATCTGATTGACAATATCTATGTTGTTTTTGGAGACCAGGTTTTTCCAACAATCTATTGGAATTCCCAATGGGTACCAACTGAGACCCGTTATTAGAAGACATATATTTGTATTCATATGAAGCATAATTTGTGCAGAATCGTATGCATGAAAAGAAGAAAACACTTGCTGTGGCCTTCAACTTCAGACAGACCGATGTAATGTCAATTAACAAAGGTAATTTCTATTTTTATGTCGATACGATATATCCTGGTGAGCTTGAGAATAAAGATACCAAGAGTTTGACACATCTGTTTCATATTTGGATATTTTACTTGAAAAATACCTTAATGGTAATCTAACAAACAAGCTCTATGATAAACATGATGACTTTAACTTTTCTATCGTCAACCTCCCTTACTTATGTAGCAATATACCTTCATCAATTGCATACGGAGTTTATATATCTCAGTTGATTCGATACGCAAGAGCATGCACTACGTATGAACAATTTCTAAACGAGGTAAATGATTGACAAACAAGTTGATGAAACATGAATATTAGCAGTCTCGTATAAAGTCATAAGTTCTATGGTCGATACAATGACCTTGTCAGCAAATACAATTTACCATTGAGTCAAATGCTGACTGACGTTTTCAATACAAATTGTTAGTCTATTATTTTTACACTGAATCGACGACGGATTTTCCTGTATTCCCGATCATGACAAGGAGCACACGGCGGGTGTGTCCGGTAGGCAGGGGATGTTCACTCCTCCATGGCACCTCATCCCACCTCTGATGTTTTGCAGGTGAGTGTTTGCTCTGTTCCTATTTTGTATTGTTTTATGGACTTTTGATCTTGAATACTGTTCGTTATCTCATTCGTCATTCAAATAGGATTAAGCCTGGAGCTATATTTTGTGGTGAAAGGTTTTTTTCAAAGAAAAAAAACGTTTAAGTTTTCTGTTTTGACGTATTTATCACATGTACTTCTGGACACCCCCTCCAATATTCAACCTCGAGTCTTGTTGGACATTTTTTTTTTCACACAATAAATTTATTACACTTATTCATATGTACAATAGGAAAAAACCCAAAATAGTTGCTCCACGAAATAATACCCCTCTATACATTAAAAGAGAGACATATTGCTTTGCTACTGTATGTCTATCGGTCGGTCCACCGTCCGTTTTAGTTCATTTTCTTCACAAAGGTTGCACATATTGAAATGATATTTGGTATAAAGATTTATCATAAGAATATCTAGCTCAAGGTCCGTCTTGGCTCGATCGAGCCATTTTTGACAGAGTTATGTCCCTTGAACTTAATATTCCAATTATTTGAGGAAGGGGGCATCAGTGTTTTACAAACATCTCTTGTTTGATTTGAATTTGAATTAAAGTATGCGTGTGGATACTAAATATATGCTCAACAAAAAATTCTTATGACTTTAATATCAGTATCCAACCTCGTTAAGGCCAAAGGCATCTGAATACATTTCTTTCTCTTGTTATACCCATCGCTTGAAAAGCGGGAGGGTATAGAGGAATCGGGATGTCCGTCCGTCTGTACGTCCGTCTGTCTTTTACGCTTTGGGGTACCCATCTCTTATCCGCAATTCCTCTTATACCACTGAATGAAATTTTGGTAGACTTTCAGAGAATCTTTATTACATAATGCCATTGTGCACCTCCTATTTTACATTTTGATCTTACTAATGTTTTGGGTTTCCCAGAGCAAAACATGACACTGCCATTATATTCTTACCTATGACGTGAGGTGTGGCGGCTTCTGAATAACATGGGATACCTCGAGTTATTTCTTTTTACACGCAATCTAATTAAAATTAGATGTTAGATACACTCGCATACTCGCTACCCTAACTGTTAGTGTAACGAGTATGCGAGTGGATCTAACATCTAAGAACTATATGCGGTATATTGCATATGTTTGCCCCCACAAAAGTCAAATTTTGAAAACTTCCTGAAATGTGCTGAATTCAATAAATTGTACGAGAAATATAAGTTAACAGAAAATATTATAGTTCCAGAGCAGTGTATTCACAATGTCTGTTTTTATGACGTCACAAACTAGTCCGATTTTATATCCTTTTTCAGAAAGAGGACAAAATGGACAAAATTTCAACAATTTAAGCTTTAGAATTTATAGAGCGCATGTGTGTTCAGGAACAATATTGACATATTTCATTGATATTATCATTCTACACATTATATCAAAATATTAATCCTGAACACACATGCGCTCGGTGCATTTTATTTAAAATATCGACGAAATATGTACATTTTTCTGCAAAATTATATTTTACGTCATATTTGTGACGTCAGTACATATGACGTCATTACTTATGAAATTATTCAGTGCTTTGAAGTCAGCATATACTCCCCTGTTTAACGACTTAATTAAATATTACTCCATCAAAGTTTGATTTTGGGGGGCAAATGTTGGTTAATACCGCATATAGTTCTTTTAATTAGATTGTTTTACACGTTACCGTAAAACAATATAGAGAGGAAGATTTCCCATAACAAAACATGGACACTGCCATTATATTCCTATGGGAGGCGGGGTGTATCATTTAGTGAGCTCATTGCTCACAGTACCTCTATTTTTTTTCTTTTTTTCACTAAGCGGGGGAGACATATTACCCTTGTTCAATACAATTATCAACACTTTGTTTTTACCTATACGCAAGTAATCCCATTTTAATAACGTCATTTAGGTGTCGTTTTTCACGAAGGTGTTAAGGGAATTGTTCTAATGCTTCTTTTTTTTTTAGACAAGAAACAAAACAATATCTGAATTTCTTACATACAGGTGGTCATATATATAAGCAACTTGTGAATAACAAAATCGGTAAACCGTGATCCAGCAGGATCGATACTGGGTTTATATTGCAGGAATCATCGTTTTTGAGAATCTTCGAAGAAGAAAGGACAATGTATGGTCACTATATAGAAATTCGTGTTCCACGAAAAGACGAAGATTTCACCAAATCCTGTGAATCCTTGAGGTTGGAATTCTTTACCGACCCTGAAGCCCCATCCTGTACCGATGTAAGTTTACCTAGAAAACTTATCTTCATTCAATTTGTTTCACTAATCCTATTTTGCAATCTATGATTTATCTCTTTAATTTTTTTTACCGTATTTACGCATTATTGTAGAGTTCTTGTCCATCTTAGTGTATGACTGCCTATTTGTTTAGGTTCTACTTTTCTTTCTAAAGAGGGTGTTGCAGTTCTTTTGTTATTTTCCCTAAATGTGTAGCAGATTAAAAGAAGAATTTTTATGTTACAGAAACTCATATTATTTTTTTCAAATTCAACAATATATAAAGCACAACGAGAATCAATATTTGGAAGGTGTGTATTGACTTTCAATTTGCCATTAAATAACGTGAAAATTAGTCTTACGGCAAAATACATCAGATTTTTCATTTTTTCAATAGGAAATCCCAATTGTTCTGAAAAAGTGCCTCCTTGAAACAAAATAATTTTGATATATACACAAAGAGAGAGGAATTCTCTGCAAAACTCCCATCTCCGATTTTTGTTTCAAAGAGGCACATTTTTGAAAAACGCAAAAATTGAATAAAAATTATTCTCCAAACGAAATGCAAAATGTGTTCTTTAAATAACACTGCAAAATTATCGTGTCAGAAATGGTCTAGTGGATATGCTAGTGGGCTTCCAGTTAGTACTTTTACCAGAGAATGGGTTCGAATCCTGGTATGGATCGTTTTTGCATATTTTTTTTTCCATATGTAATGGTAGTTAAATGAAATTATATATATTTTTAAAGAGAGGTGGGGGGATGTCAAGAAATTATTTGAGTTATAACTAATCTATATATTATAAATGCAGGATTAAATCGTTTTCCTTGATATGCTGTGACTTAAAACTAATGCTTTATTTAGTTTTTCCTGGAAAAATAAAGTTACTGTATTGTTTAATTAATATATTTTTTACATAATGTAGTTATTTCAATTTTGGTCTCTTAGTTAGTAGCCAAAATTTGATTTGAAACAAATAGAATGTCTTGGATGTAGAACTATAGCAGTGTGATTATGGGACGCAGTTTTATTTCATAAAAAATATTTTCACACGATGTCTACAGTATATCTTTCAAAATGCTTTTTGTTGCTCTAACCTTTTTCGTGCAAAATGACAAAAAATGTTTTGCTGTATCGAGCAGGAAATACCCGCCGTAAACATAGTCCTCTACGTAGCTGTATCTATATTTAGACATAACGAGGGTATTTAAATGTCCTTCTCGATATAGGGAATAATCGCGAGTTTCTGCAACACCCTCTTTTTCTACTAGAATTGCTCGAGATTCGCATGAATATAGACTTAATAAATATTAAAGCCTGTATATTTTTAGTTTACGTTTTATTATATAGGATTCTAAAGAAAAAAATAGTCTGTTAATAACTTTGAAAGACTTTTCCTCGTGCAGTTTTCGTCTAATGTAAAGAGACATTAATTTAGATGCATTAATAAACATGAATAAATGTTGGATTTTCTTCTCATATCGGCAAAAAAATTGATGGATTATATTAATTGATTAAATGTTTTGTAAATATATATATAAGATACCTACTGAAAAGTATTGAAAGGAAATTTGAAATATAATAAAATATTGGTAAATGTATGAAATATTCTGAATTGTAATAACATGAACAACAATCTCTGGGTGTTTTGTCAAAGAGTCACGATGAAATGTAAAATCACCATGGAATCACATTCCTCTATTTCATTAAGCATTATCTTTTAAAATTGCTACCATGCTACAATATTTCTAATGAATTTAATTTAATATTTGTCCAAGGAATGTAGACTATTACTTCGGCAGTACTTCCTATTTTGTTTGTCCAGTTCGAATTGATAAGATCCATTCACTAATAGCTGTTTACCTTCGGTTCTGAAAATGGTGTAAACTTTCCAGATGAAAGCACAACCACGCAATTTCTGGATCTTCTCTTTTACTGCATCAAGTGGCTTGAATGTGAGAAATCAGTTTTAAATGCAATTTCTCAACTTTCTTCCAAATTCCTTTTGAAATCAGGTTACATAAATTCCAGTTAGTTTTTAAGGGAGCGGTCGGTCATTGTTCCTGAAACGGAAATGGCACATGTTAACCCATTGCATATAATCTTTACAGACTTTAAACCGAATAAGCATGAAAAATTACAACATGATAATGTTTTGTAAATAGTCTTTAATGTAACATAAAAACAGAAGAGTTTGAGGGTTTATCACAAGTCTGTATCGTTTGTATAATACCAATTGCACATAAGTACCACAGGGTAAAAATCATGACGTACTAGCTATAGGGAAATATACACTCGAAAACTTAGATTTAAAAATCATGACAAAGGGATGATACATCGAAGCATAATAAATGATACTTAAAACTTTATCAATTTTACAAAAAAAAATATACTAGTGTACTACTGGGTATACAAAAATCTTTGAGATTACATTCATGGAAAATCAAAATTTTTATGGTATATGGGAAGCAGGGAATATCATTTAGTGATTCGTATAGGTGATATCACACTTGAATAGCTGATATTACCCATTGCTTCCTAAAGGTAACACCCATTCGAATAGGTTTATATTAGCTATTTGGATATGTGATATCTAATATGTTTTGATTGGCGATATCATCTATTCGAATACGTTATATAATCTATTCACAGGAATGATATCACTAAATGGCACTAAATACCAAAACGGCGCATTATATTTTACACCAATTATTTATTGTGTACATCTAATAATTCATTTATAAGTGTTTTCGCAATATATTATGTTCCTTTGATATCCTTTGAGGTATGGTAATGTCCGATTCTTGCCCCTTAATGAACGTAAAAATTTGACCAATTAAAATTGTGATAAATTGTAGTTAAGTATTTCAAATGATTTAAAACCAGCACTAATTTTTTTTTATTCAAATCTTACACGTAGGCCACAAGAGGGTGCAGAAGTAAGACATTTTCCCGAATTTCTTTAATTCTGGTGGAATTTCGACAAATTTGAAATACCTTTATATTCAGAAAACAAAGTGCACAAGCTTGCCGACCTGAGATTTTTATACATAAAATGCATAATATTATAAAATAAAATCTGATACAAGTGTATGAAATATATAAATTTGGTAGATAGGCAAGCTTGTGCTCTATGTTTTCTGAAACAAAATGTTCTGTATAATGGATGAAAATTTGCACAAAACGAGAAAGTTCGAAAATAGACATTTTCTGACCCTCTGTGTCCTCTGTATATCCCATAACTTAAAACCAGTACTCATTTTATGGCAGGAGTGACAACAGGTTTTTAATTATAAAAATGCATTATACTAAAAGACATCAGAAATAAGAGGCCCAAAATAGGTCTTAGCCTATCTTGTCCTTATTAAAAATATTTCTTTTAGTGTCCTTTACATGCACTGTGTATCAAGCACTGAGAATCATATATCCAACGGTGTGATGTCTTTTTGTCTAAACGTGTCTGCAGATTCTTTCAGCATTTTTTTAGTCAAATTATGACAGAAAATCGATAGATCATTCATATATATTTAATAAATATACATATATAGTTCATTAGTGAAGGGCAATGCCAAAAGTAATGCTTGATTAATGGTTTAAAAAAACAGAAATATCTGTTTACTAGAGTTATCAAATCCATCGAAATTAACCGGTTGTCCGCTTGGTTTTTGATCGAGTATTCGTAATTAAAGAAAAAAATAGAACCTATTTTCCTGATGACGTTTAATGACGAACCTGACTCTAAGATCTAATAACTGCTGATTATTAAAAATGAAAAGAAGCACGAATAATTCCATTGGTTTCAGCTATATAAAGAAGTAAGAAAGTTATTAGTTGGTCTAGCATTACACCGTTACAACTAGAAATAAACTTCACAAACTTATCATTTTATAGACACAAAACAAAACAGTTGAAATATAGCGTTTTCACATTGACCAATGAAAGAAGCCATGGATTATAAAATATCATAACTTGTTATAGATTTGTTTGATGTTTCGTGCCAAAGTTTACAAAAAAATGCGGATATACCATGTCCATCTTCTAAAGAACATTTTAGGAAAAAAACTCGGATAGACATGTACTTTCTGGAAAAGTGTGTAACTTACAAATGAATGAACATGATTTGCCATAACCCTAACCCATTCAAACCAAATCAACTTGGACAAGAAAAGATCAAATTTATTGAAAAGACCCATTATATAGTGTAGATTCAAGTTTGTTCAAATCATGACAATGTGAGATTACAGTTTTATGTACTGTAAAATAACACATTTTTGAGGGATTAAATTTTCGAGGTTTGAGGAAAATTTATTAGTCCATTGGGATTTGATTTCGTGGTTTAATAATTGTTCAGTAGTAATATATGCGAAAAGTTGCATTTCGTTGTGGGTATAAATTTGTGGGTTTCTTCATACCTTGAAAACCACGGAAATTAAATCCCCACGAAAATTAGTGATATCACAGTAGATGTTTTAGGAAAAATCCTTAAAAATCTTCTTGATAATATTTGACAAGAAAAGCAAAGCGATGTTAGGTCAGATTTATATCAGGTAAAGTAGAAAAAGGTTTGGGCAACAGTATGTGATCAAAACTTACAGTGAAATAGATTTAGGAGAAAGCCGTTGTGAAAGAACAGCAGGCTGGGTCTCTTGTTATACAGATTTCGTTAGATATTAATAAAACTTGATAAAAGCATATTCCCATAGATACATAATTCTTTGTACTATCGGGTTTTCTGTTGTTGCTAAATAGCACTATTTGTGAGTATCAGTCAAATTGCTACTTCTCCCACAGGTGTGGTCATATTTCAATGAAACATCAAACTCATTAATTTTACACGAAGATACTTTTACAAAGGTAAGCATTTTTAGGATATTTTGTGATCGGTTCAATGTCTTTTTTGTTTTCATACTGTGGCCGGTCAAATGCCTTGCAAAACATACAATTAAACTGTTATGATTTACTGTGCATGGATGTATTTTTTAAAATTTATACGGAGGTTGATATAAACCGATAACTGGTATTCTTTCTGTACAAAAAAACATAAAACGTCGTTCTATACATAAAAAAAAACAAACAAACAAAAGAACGTGACTTCTAGATAGCTTTCTTAAAGCTAAAATATCTTCTTATCATATTCATATAATTTAAAAGTGGTAAGCACCCAGCAAAAAAACTTTTAAGTTAGTAACCTGATCTCGAGAATATTTATTAAAACATCTTACATGTTTTATTCAAAGAAGACCTTGACACTTTGTCAGAATGGATTAAATGTATGAGATTTATGTTAAAATCGTGCAATAAGCGATTGAGGGGCAATATGAAAACTATCTATCCTTCAGTATTCAATAATCCAGAATTGAAAAAAAATTTACAAAGATCACACAATCAGTAAGTACTGGTCCCTGCTGACAAAAAGGTAAGAATACCTCTCTCTTTGTAAGGCTCGTTATATAAAATGTATTTTAGAAGAACTTAGATTAACTTTTACAGGGGGTAATTCTACATTGGCAGGAACGTTATTGTTGACGACATACACAAACTTTAACGTTACACGAACGCTTCCGTACAATTTCTTACCGCACGATCACGCACGATTAACTCTAATACACGCACGATCTCTCACGTTACGCGAACAATCACGCACGTTTTTGTATAAAACACAACTACTTCTTCCATAAAATATTTATTGAACTCAGAAATGTTGTCATCATAAAAATATATTGGCAAAATCTTATTCTACACAAGTACTTTGCAGATGATATGAAAAAATGGCAGTCAAAATCAAAATTAAAGACAACACAACTTACTTATACTTACTTAGGCCTCTTCGTGCCAGGTGGCACATAAGGCAGCCACACATTCTCTCCACCCAGTCATATCCTTTGCTTTTCTTTCTACTTCTTTCCATGTCATCCCTATTTCTTTTAGCTCTTTCTCTGATGTTCTACGCCATGTTGTTTTTGGCCTGCCCCTTTTTCTCTTGCCGTCTGCTGTCCAGAATATGCTCTCTCTTGTGATGTTATGATGGTTTTTCCTGAGCACATGTCCAACCCATTTCCACTTTCTTCTTACAATCTCCACCACTATGTCTTCCTGTCCTGACATCTCCCTGAGTTCGTTGTTGTAGACTATTTTTGGCCACCTGATCTTAAATATGGTCCGTAGGCAACGATTTACAAACACTCTCAGTTTCCTTGCGAGGTCTTTCCGGAGCTTCCAGCATTCTGATCCATATAATAGAATTGATTTTACGTTACTATTATAGATCCTAAGCTTTGTCCTAGTGGTCATGTAGGAGGAGGCCCAAACTGGTTTTAAGATGGCAAACACATGACGGGCTTTGTTGATTCTTGATGTAATATCCTCGTCAGTACCTCCAGATGTTGTTACAGTGCTGCCTAGGTATGTGAAGGTGTCTACATCTTCCAAACTCTCTCCATTAACTTGTACGGGGTTGTTATTCCGTGCATTGATTCTCATTATTTTGGTCTTGTTAAAGTTGATGTTTAATCCTAGACATCTAGCTGTTGTATAGAGTTTGTTCATTTTCTCCTGGATTTGCTGATAGGTGGATGAGATGAGACATAGGTCATCGGCATAATCCAGGTCATCCAGTTTGTTGTCCATTCTCCATCTAATGCCATTTTTCTTATCTCTGGTGGATTCTCTCATGACCCAGTCTATAGCCACTAAGAAGAGTAGAGGCGATAACATACAGCCCTGCTTCAGTCCTGATGTAACTGGGAACCACTCTGTTTTGGTATTGTTAACCATCACACTACAATGAAATCCTTCATGCAGTACCCTGATGATGTCAATGATCTTCGAAGGTAGACCATACAATCTCAAGAGCTTCCATAAACTTTCCCGATGTACACTATCAAACGCCTTTTCAAAGTCCACAAAGTTAAGGTATAGAGAAGACTGCCATTCTATTGACTGCTCTATGATGTTTCGTAATACGAAAATTTGGTCACAACATGATCTTCCTGGTCTAAACCCTGCTTGCTCCTCTCTCAGTTGTGCATCGACTTGTTTTATTCTGTCTAATAGCTCTCTGGTAAACACTTTACTGATTGTGGGTAAAAGTGTTATTCCACGCCAGTTGTTGCATTCTGATTTATCTCCTTTCTTTGGTAGTTTTATAATCAGTCCGTTTTTCCACTCTGTTGGTACCATGTTGGTTGTCCAAATGTCTTGGAACAGATTATATATGACCTTTGATATTACTTCTATGTCTACCTTAAGTAATTCTGCTGGTATGTCATCTACTCCTGCAGCTTTGTTGTCTTTCATCTTTCTGATGGCCTTCTGTATTTCCTCCACATTGATTTCCTCCACACTGATGTCAAGTTCTACTATGTTGTTGTTGACTTCAATATCTGGTGGTTGAGTTGGGTTTCCTCTATTCAGAACTGATCTAAAATGCTCTGCCCATCTCTCCATGATGTCACTGTCCTTTGAAAGGATGTTACCATACTGGTCTTTTACGACGTTTGAGCTGTTGGTGAATTTTCCGGACATCAGTTTGGTGATCTTATACAGTTCTTGAATGTTTCCAGTCCTTGCTGCTTCCTCAGCTCTACTCAAGTTATCTTCTATACGCTTCCGTTTGTCTCGCCGCGCACTCCTTTTGACCTCTTTATCCTTTTCCTTGTAGGACTTTGATAGGAATTCCTGCTCTGAGTTGTCTATGCAGTCTAGGATCTTTGATTTGATCTTCTTTCTCTCTGATATAAGAGTCCATGTATTAGATGTTAGCCACTCCTCTTTCACACTTTTCCTAAATCCCAATGTCTCAGTCGCTGCTGAAGCTAGACAATCCCTGATGTTATCCCACTTTTCATCTATTTTGTTTCCTTCGTCCATCGTCCCTAATGTAGAAAATCTATTCCTCAGCTCCAGCTTAAAGGCTTCCTTTATCTCAGGTTGTTTAAGTTTGTTCACTGCAAACTTCCTTCGTCCTTGCACTTTCCTCACTGCTCTTAGCTTAAGTTGTATTTTAGCACGTAAGAGTATGTGATCACTGTTAATGTCTGCACCTCTGTACGTCCGGGCATCTATGACTGATCTCCTCCACCTCTTGTTGATCATGATGTAATCTATCTGATTCTTTGTTCTCTTATCTGGCGAAATCCAGGTATACTTGTGAATGTCCTTGTGTGCAAAGATAGTGTTGCAAACCACTAACCCATTCATCTCACAAAAGTCCATTAGGCGTTCTCCGTTTTCATTCATCTGTCCCATACCATGTACTCCCATGCATGCCTCCCTGCCGGTGTTATCACTTCCAACTTTTGCATTCATGTCTCCCATTACTATCACCATATCGTGTTTTGGAGTTCGATGTAATACATTCTGCAGTTGATTGTAAAAGATATCTTTCTCTTCATCATTTGCATCATTAGTTGGTGAGTAGCACTGAAACACACTGAGCTTGATGTGTTTCGAATCGAACCTGGCATTTAGTATTCGGTCGTTCACTGGATACCACTCTATCAATGTCTTTGCTGTTTCCTTGCTCATCATTATTGCAACGCCGCTCTGGTGATCTTCATCCTTCCCTGAGTATATGATGGTCTCACCATTACTACAAGTCGTTTTTCCAGAGCCTGTCCACCGTGCTTCACTTATACCCAGAATGTTGATGTAATATTGCCTCATCTCTTTAGCAATCTGTGCTGCTCTGCTTATTTCAAACATAGTCCGCACATTCCACGCACAAAGTCTATCATAATTGTTCCATGAATACTGAGATGTTGTTTTACTGACTATAGTCGATAAAGGCATATTACAAACTAAATCATGTAACAAACGAGCTGACTTTAGCTTTCCATCGTTAACTTTTCTTATCTATGCCGTAATATTCTTCTACCACTTCATTCATCTGCATTTTATGTTTATCTCAGAACTTATTCAATGGTCTGGGTACGATCAATTCTTGAACGCAGAGTTGCTAATAATACCACAGACTGTGACAGAGTCTGACACATCTCTTTCACATTTAGATATTTTACTTGAAAAAGACGTTAATGGTAATGTAGCAACACGCTTTAAATATGACAAAATAGATTACTTTCACTTTTCAATCGTCAACTTCTCTCACTTATGCAGCAATAAACCTTTATCACCAGCTTACGGGGTTTATGTCTCTCAATTGATTCAATACGCAAAAGCATGCTCCACGTATGAACACTTTTTAAAAAAGAGGTAAGTTATTGACAAATAAGTTGCTTAAACAAGAATATCAGCAGTCTCTTTTAAAGTCATCATTTCGTAAGTTCTATGGTCGATACTATGACCTTGTCAGCATATACAATTTATCATTAAGTCAAATGCTGACGGAAGTTTTTCATACTTATTGTTAGGCAATTATTTACACACTGAATTGTCGAAGAATTTTTCCGACTATGACAAGGAACACACGTACGGCGCCTCTTATGTTTTGGAGGTTCTTAATTGCTATGCTCCTATTTATACCCCCACTTGAAAAGGGGGAGGATATATATATAGTAATCGGCATGTCCGTCCGTCCGTCCGTCCGCCTGTTACGCTTTTGGGTACCCATCTCTTATCCACAACTCCTCTCACACCACTGAATGAAATGTGATGAAACTTTCAAAGAATCTTTATCACATATTGCCATTATGCACCTCCCATTTTACTTTTCGATCCGACACATATCTTGGGTTTCCCATAGCAAAACATGGACATTGCTATTATATTCATATGGGAGGGGGGTATCATTTAGTGAGCTCATTGCTCACAGTACCTCTAGTTTAATTTGTATTGTTTGATGGTCTTTTGAGCTTAAATACTGTTTGTTATCTTTATATATTACATAGACACATGAACTTTGTAACCTAAGAAATTCTGAGGGTCCACGCCGTATTTCTTTGCCGTATTCATTAATATGTAATGGTTGCAGGTTTGAGTCACTCAATTAAATTTGGTCTTTGGTATTCTTTGGAAATATATTTTTAATCATTCCTAATAAAATATGCTCCCGGGGAAGGAGATCAAAGGTGCAACAATATCCATAGAAATTTTCTATACTTCAACATCATATCAACCCACGGTCCGGATCGAGTTTGCATAAAGCTCTCTCCTGCCCATGGCTAGAATGGGAGAGGATCGTAATTTTTGCCGTGTTTTTGCGACGATGTTTCATCTCATGAATATTTAGAATTTTAGAATTTGCGTTGTTAAATCGTCTTTCATACAACTGTTTAGACCATTGTTTTCGCAGACTAGTTTATAGTATTTTCCCCTGTTGATATGATTTTGTCAAAGAGCACGGTACAGGTGGGACCAGTCGACAGGAGATGCATACTCCTCCCTGGCACTGATGCCTCCACCTCCGTTTTCAGAGGTTCATGTTGGCTCTGCAGTTTGTATTGTTTAAACAGATCGAGACCACTAGATTTTATGACGTCAGCATATAAAGTTGCACGTAAATTAGCTATCTGTTTACTTTACCCACTGATGAATGAGTCGCAATGCATTATGGGTTACTACAAGTCCTCTGTTGTGTTGAAAATAAAGGCCAACTTGAATTGTCCCTTGGAAACTCATTTTCAATTCTTTTTGAGATTTATGAAAGACAATTATTTTTTTTCACGTGATATATGTGTACATAGTTTTAGACAGCAGTAAAAGGTGCGCAGTTATTATTTAACCCATCAACATTATCAAAAAGTTTTTATGTACATGCAAATGTCAAAGCATTTGTACGGTATTTGAGGCAACTATTAATCATCTAAACAACTTCAATATTAAATGTGAGCATGGAGCAGTGTCTTTGGAATATAATCTTTCAATTTCGGTCTTATAAAGTCATAAAGAAGCTCTACGGTTTCTCCGGTGACGATGTAAATATTGTACAGTAAACCGACGATTGAATTGTAAACAGTCACGCTTTAATTTGGAACTCATTCACTTGATTGGAGAATGGGTGTGACGAAGACATATCGTCATGTGTTAAAAATTGCCTTCCATATAAGGTTGTGGTCTCGGGACTTTAAAGTGTGATCACTGTTAGTTATACCTTCATATTTCATTACTCCTTCAAGGCAACTGATCCCACCTCTACTGTGGCCAGAAGTGTTGCACTGCTCTCTCTTCTTATTCGTTAAGGATTGATAATGTCATCATATACAATCAATGTAACGAACAAGGACTGTTCTAGAAAAGATATTTTGTTCGCATGCATTAATACAAAATATGTTTGGCGATTTCAGATTTTTATCTGCTTAAAATTTCAAATTTGATGAACCTCTACTACCAGAGTACCTGTATAATAAAGTTTTTTTTTTTTATTTTGAGAAGAATTTAATTACTTTTTATTACTATTTAAGCGTTCTCTTGATCCCCCTCCTTGCTTTGAAATTTATATCACCTATATCCAAAGAAACCTTGTGCCAAGTTTGATTGAAAATGGCTCAGTGGGATACAGTTACATGTAAATTGTTGGGAAAGGTGCATGGCTAATCAAAATCAATGTACATGCATCATTGTAGGAATCCTATCACCGACGTCAATTTTCACCTGGTGTAGGAAAACAACACGTCATGCAAATTTGAATTATCAATTGTTAAGAATATGTGGGATAACTCTAGTTGTTAACTAAAACATATTTTCAGAGAAAGATTGAAGTTGGAAAAAACAAGGTTCTGGTTTAGATATACAGTTCATGAAATAAAATTTCGTTTTTTGCAATATGCCGTAAAATAATAAATAAACTGGAATATAGAACCAATCATTTAAGTACATTCAGGACAAAACGTGGTTTTAAGCCATACAGTTGACTACATTTACTGTGGAATCATCATTGGTGGACCAGTGATAAGGGATTTAGTGGGTCGTCCTTTCCTATGAATTAACATCCCCACGAATGTTTATTTTTTAAACATATTGGTTCATTCAAACTACCGTATCAACGAGTAACCTATGTAATTACGTCAACACGAACCAATAAAATTTTGCTTGCCCACGAACGATGACACAACGAATCAAAATGACTCTCAACCAATTAGTCAATCACTCTAGGTGATCAGTACAGAGGGCCCACATAGGGTGTGACCGGTCGACAGGGGATGCTTACTCCTCCTAGGCACGTTATCCATTCGCTGGAATTTGCCGTGGTCTATGTGTTTTCTCTGTTCATGATTCGCAAGCTCTCTTGAATTTTGAGATTGGTCGTCTCTGTTTGTTGTCTTCACTTTCTGCATACTTATTTAATTGCAAAAGCACTCATGCCAAGTCGATTCAAGTTCTTTTTTTTTAATTCAGATATGGATGCTGGGGATTAGAGTAATGGTTTTGTTTGAGGAAGTTGTAACAAAATGCATATATAGAGATGTTCAAGTGCGTCATTTCTGCTGATTTGTCTGACGTGAATGGATTTCGATGAATTTTTTTTTTTTTTTTTTTTTTTTTTTGCATTTTTTTCTTGATAATCCATTCACGCCAAACAAATCAGCAGGAATGATAATCAGAAGAATGTCGTCACATATACTACCAATGTTGTTTCTAAATACTGGAGGATGTGATAGACGCGGAGACATCAGGAACTGTTAAATTTAACCCACGAAACCATTTCTCATATACTAATAACGGAAATTAATTATTTAGAGATATTGATTATGAGGATGATAAATTGTGAAATTATGACACAATGTTCGAGACTACAGGAGTCGTTTTGTCTTGATTTTTAATAAACGATTGGTTTTTGAACTCATCTTACAAAAAAGATAAAGACAAAAATGACAAACTCCGTGAATATTCTAGTAAATTTACTGTATCTGTCGACTGGAAATTTGTTTTTGAAATATTTCTAAAATAAAATATTTTTAAAAAGTCTGAGAACAACCAAGAGTTATCGCACATATCCTTTGCAATTCTTATTCTTATAGCTACACCTGAGAGAAAAGCAACAGAAGTTTTCAGATTCTAACGTGACGTTTCATTTATTCTTTTGCATTGGCCACGCATCGTCTCTTATACAAACTTCAGTTATTTAAAAAAAAATTTAAGGTGCCCTTTGCTTCCCAGAGAAGCATTTTGCAATCAAAGACACTCTTCTATCTTACTTGGTTGGGGATTGTATTCAACTAAACAAATTGATTAATGTTAAGGGGTGAATTGGGGTTTGGGGTTAGTATCTTGATTACTTTAGTAAAATCATAATTTATTTCAATTAAAACTTTTTACAAGCTTGGAAAGTCAATGTTTCCAAACAAAACAGATAAATTTACATGTTTGGGAGAACTGTCAATGACCGCTGTTACAACACACATTAAAAAATGTTTCAAACTGCGTGGGACCAAGTCAATGCACTTTGAAAAAGTAAAAAAAAATTTCAAAGTGCCTTAATATCGACCATATTAACGCACGTTGAAAAAAAATGTACATGGCTTGGTCAATACTCCAGTATTCTTGCAAAATTTACCTGTATATATAATACTTTTTCTGATAAATTATTTCTTCATCATCAAAACAATGAAAAGAAAATAGAAAATTTGTCCAAAACAAAGCTTTTTAAAAAAAAATTAAGGGAAGCTAATAAAAAGAAGACAAGCAAAACATTTTACAATTTCGTATGGTAAGTTTAGGACTTTTCAGTATGTTAACAAATGCAGGACTTTATCATGCAATGTTCGATGGTATATGTGTGTGGTAGGGGCAATTTTCAAAAGAAAATTAACATTTAAAGGTACAAAAAAGGTTAGGACCTGTTTAATTGTGTATTTAATTAATACAAGACTCACCACTGCATTCATTTTATCACTAGTCAAAGGTGTTAATTAATTACTGATCGCACTGCACTTGACGACTTGGCGTCATCGATGGACTTATGTGCAGAAAGAGGCAGATAAAAGTAAATTTTTACTGTGAAAATGCGTTTCATTATTCAGACATGAATTATTTTTAAAGATGGTAAATAGTATATAAATAACAATAATTAACCTTTGTTTAATATCATTAATGAATTATATAATCTATCGAATGTATTGCGGTTTGACTTTACTCCCACTGTCGTATGTACACGTACTCCGATGGCTTTTTTTAAACATCATAGTGATTCATTAAATCGCCTCAAATTTAATTGATTTTGACTATCTTTAAAATACAAGAATGGGAAATGTTCCATAAATTGAAATATAGCGTCTGTTTTTATCTAATCCTTTCTATTAAACACACAAAAAAAGTATTTGGTAACAGTCACAAAGTCACCCAGAGTCCCTGTACTTGAAATTTAACGAAATAAATTGCGAATTCAGTTTAAAGGAGCAATTTTTTCAGAAACTACAAGATATATAGAAAAACTCTGTGATTTCTTTTTGATTTTTATTTTAATGAGGACATGTTCTTGAGATATCTATGCGTTTCATGGTACATGTACTCAATTCTTAAACCTTTTTTTGCTTTGTTGTCATTACTAATACACGTAAATTTACACATTTATTAATGTCAGGAGTTTTAATGAATTTCATACAAAAATATAACGAATTTCATGCAAAAATATAAACATATAAAGTCAATTAAATTATAAATCATATCATTAACTTTTTTTGCAAATTGTTTATATTTCGAACACCGACACAACATTCCTGCCAACCCGTAAAGGTTTAATATTAACAGGACAAGAAGTTTACGAAAACTCTCACAGATCACCAAAAGGAGTAAAAGCAACCTGTTCCCATACTTCATTGAGGGCTCGATTCTCGTTCGCGACGCCGCATCAAACGTAAGACGTAAACAAAGGGAGTCACTGTTCCTTCGCCAAGCGCTCGGCACCAGAAGTGAAAGTCACGGGTCTTTCGGATATGACCTTAAAAGCGTAGGTCCCGTGTCATGGTAGGCGTCGGCACGATAAGGAACCCTCAATGCTCAATGGCCCTTAGTGCCGAGTATAGGTCTAAATTTGATGCCCCTCACCGTCTCTCTATGAGTGAAAAATTCTTGAATGAGACGTTAAACGATATACAATCAATCAATCTCATTAAAAAGAATAACAATATGTAAGTCTGAAGTTAAGTAAGTTTTTCTTCGATCTAAATTTGTTTATTGTTTTCTTTTGCATGTGGCAAACTTCTCTCTAAAACGTCCTAGGCATTTCAGTCATATTTGTCGCAGTTTCTGTGCCTAATGGGAATATAAATTTCAATTGAAGGGCTATGCCCAATTCCAATGAGAGAAAAGCGAGGCAAACTTAAAGATATTTCTTTCCAGAGCCAATGCGTCGGGGAAACTTAAGTGAGAGCTTTCTGACCAATGTTAATAAATCAAAGCTTTACTTGTAAATATTAGATATATTTTGAAATGCAATGCTGTGGTTAGTCGTACCAATTAAACAAAAGGTACTTTGAGCACTGAGTTCAATAAATGATACCCCGCCTCCCATATGATTATAATGACAAAATCCTTGTTTTGGTCTAGAAGGCCCAAAATAAGTATCGGATCAAAAAGTAAAATAAGACGGTGAAAAATTCTGTGAAAGTATCATAAAATTTCATGCAGTGGTATAGGAGGAGTTGCAGATAAGAGATGGATTCCTTCAATATTATAGAAAGAATGGCAGTAGCCATATTTTGCAATGGGACACCCGAAATATTTGCCCAATCGAAAAATTAAAAGAGGAGGTGCACATTGACATGTAAAAAAGATTCTGTGAAAGTATCATAATTTCATTCAGTGATATAAGAGGTGTTGCGAATTAGAGATGAATACCCAAGAAGCGTAACAGGCGGACAGGCCCTCCTCCGAGACATAAAAAAAATGGGGAGCGGATGGACGATCTAATTTTAATTAGAATGAATATCCTCCAACTTCAAGTTATTCTGCGCTTGTAAAGTCCTATCTTTATTTTAAGAGATAATCTAAATCAAAACTTTTTGAATTTACTAGGTTCATAAAAAATGAACTGAAATGGATTGTTTTTATGTCCCCGTTATAGAAGATTTATAGTGCTTTTGCCTTGTCAGTCCGTCTGTCTTTCTATCTGTTTGTCCATATATTACTTTTAAGTGGACGAGTCTATGGCTTTCATATTTCACATGCGTATTCCTTGTGATAATTAGGATACCACCAATTGACCTTTTGACCTTGAACTTCGGAGTTTGACCCACTTTTACCAAATACTTCCAAACGATGACCTTGGCCATATATTTTGAACAGATGGTACTGGGGCTTTCTTACTTCACCTGTGTATTTTGTGTGACAAAAACTTTCAATGGGTATAAATATTTTGACCTTTCGACATTGACCCTAGAGTTTGTCTAACTTTTTAAAACTTTAACCTTCGCCTTAAAGCAATATGAGCTGCATTTTTGAAATTTTGATTTTGCTGTTAAAATGTGTTAAATATTATGATAATTTTTTATATAACTTAAACCTTTATCATTAATTAGACTGAAATAAAGCAGAATAAAGACGTCTATGCAAAATCAAATATACAGTTTTATGTGAGAAATCATTATTGTACAGGACGACAATAATGATATGTTAATTCAAGCAAAGCTAATATATAGTTCTTCTGTCGCAAATATGAACAACAGACGTTTATTAATGTTTTTTTTGTCATTGAAATAGTTATTTTAATCACAATTTTTGCACCAAAAAATCCCGACATCAAAATTGCAGCTCATATTGCTTTAACTTTTGAACAGTAGGTACTAGGGCTTTCATATTTCATGTGTTTTCTTGTGACAAGACCAACCATTTTGACCTGTGGGGTAAAACTTGCATTTGAGAAACTTCAAGCCTCGCTAGAAGCTGCCATTCGGGGCTTATGTGTTTAACACAGTGTCATCTTGATACTTTTTATATTAAAGGCGGATGTCTCTCACACATAGTCGAAAATATATCTACGTATCTAGCATCTACTCATTAGCATTATCATAATGTTTCAATAAAGCTTCAATTAATTCTTGCTTCCTATAACACACCTCATATAAGAGATAACTCAAACATTTGCGGAAACAAGAGGGGTTTGTAACGTCAAATTTACCTAGTAGTTAAAATAGATTAAACAATGTTTTCTGTTTAACAATCCTCTGGATAAAAGAATGGTACATAAAACTAGAGGAATTGTGAGCAATGAGCTCACTAAACGATACCCGCGCCTCCCATATTAATTTTATGGCAGTGCATGTCTATGTTTTCCGATAGGAAATCCAAATTATGTGTCGGATAAAAAAGTAAAATAAGCACAATGGCATTATGTGATAAAGATTCTCTGAAAGTCTCAACAAATTTCATTTCGTGGTATAAGATGAGGATAATAGATGGGTACCCCAAAGCGTAACAGACGGACGGATGGACACCCCGATCACTACATGAATATACCCTCCCGCTTTTCAATCAGGGGGTGAAAATATGATACATGTACATATCATTAATGAATGAGTTAGGAAGAGGGCTAAAATAAGCTGAGACCGCTGCCCAATCCCATTCACAATAACATCTGTGAATAAAATATTGTTTAAATTAAATGAGGTACTGAAGAGAGAGAGAGAGAGAGATTTTAAAAATGTATTTATTTGATTTGAAACAACAATTTTTGACAGGATGTAGCATTTCAGTTAAGTTGGCAATTTGAGGTTATTGGTTTTGATTGTATGCATGGTAGATAAGAGCAAATATAATTTGCTTGATTCCTCGGCCGAGTCAGTGCGCGATATATCATATTAAAACTCAAATATAGCCTCTTCTTAACAGTTAAAAACAAAGTAATCAGCTTTGCATTGATTTCACTAACGACTGAAAGTAAATAATTGATTTTACTCTATGTATTATACAACTGTGTATGTCGATGTGAACGCCATTTCAGTAAAGCTTATATCAATGCTGGCTTATGTAAAAGCTCCAAGTGGTGTCTGGTATATAATAAATTTAGCATATCAAAAAGGATATTTTTCACACGTTGTTTCAATAACTTGTCTGTAAGGGATACCGTTATGTCAGTTACTTTAATCTGAAATGTGCAATAAGTTAAAATAAGTACTGTAAGAAATCCAAATAATGCAGTGGCTGATTATAAACCCGCTTATAACGTTGGAGGGTATACAATGGTCGGGATGTCCCTCTGTTACGCTTTGGGATACCCATCTCTTATTCCAAACCCCTCTTATACCATTAAAAATGAAATTTAATGAAAAATGTTATAAATTGCCATTGTCACTTTCTATTTTAGTTTTTGATCATAAACATTCCTCGGGTTTCCCATGGCAAAACATAGGAAATGTCATTCTTTCCATAATATTGAAGGCTCCCCATCTCTTATCTGAAATTCCTCCTATACTACAGAATAAAAGTTAATATTTTCATAGATTCTTAATTACATGTACTAGTACACAATGCCATTGTGTACCTCCTATATTACTGTTTGATCTGAAACTTTCTGCATTTTGGGTCTCCCAGAGCAAAACAAAACATTGACTTTGCCATAATAATCATATGGGAGGCGGGAGTACCATTTAGTGAGCTCAGTGCTCACAGTACCTATATTTTAAAATATTCCCAAACGTGTGATCAAAATCTCTGTCATATAAATTGCATCATTTACTGTAAGAAAATTCACATGTAGGACCCATGAAACGATGTACACTGGATTTTAGGTACATGTACAGGAAAATATTAAATGTGCATATATAAAAGAAGACGTAAAGTACAGCAAAACTTATATTTTATTTTAATTCAATATAGACTGGAGAAAAATTTAATAAAAGCACGCACGAATATATATATATATATATATATATATATATATATATATATATATATATATATATATATATATATATATATATATATATATATATATATATATATATATATATATATATATATATATATATATATATATATATATATATATATATATATATATATATATATATATATATTAGGTTTTGTAGGACTATTACTGTATATGAAATATGTATATCTGCATATTCGTTTTCACATATCCGCAATATTATATTAGTCTATGTAAACATATACATACGTGTATACATTGTAGGTAAAGTTTGACACAAAAGAGTGAAAATGTCCTGAAGACTTTTAAAAATACTCATGTTTTAATTTTTTCTTTATTACTCACTCACTCACTCAACTTTGTGCATCAGGTGCTTGAGGCGAGTACAAGGTATTTCCACCTGGCTCAGTCTGCAGCTGTTAGACCTATGCTCTTCAGGTCTTTCAGGACAGTTCTTCTCCATGTCTCCTTAGGCCGCCCCTGTTTCTTTTGCCCTGGGGTGTCGATCTAATTGCAACACTGGGCAATGAGTTGGGAGGCATGCGCAGGACATAAACAAGCCATCCCCAGTGTCTTATTGGGATGGTCTGTGATATTGTTGGCATCGCAGTTCTTTCCAATAGATCTTCATTTGTGATGGTGTTAGGCGAAAAGATCTTGAAGATGCGTCTGAGGGACTTGGTTTGGAAGATTTCTAGTTTCCTTTCTATCGCCAGAGATGTTTTCCAGCACTCTGATCCATACAAAAGGACACTGAGGACATTGCTGTTGAATATCCTGATCTTGGTGTTGATGTTGAGTGATGAGGATCTCCATATGGGTTTCAACATTGCAAAAGCCTGTTTTGCCTTGCTAATCCTGGTGTCGACTTCCTTGTCGCACTCGCCCTTTGCGGTGACCTTGCTACCCAGGTATGTGAACTACTCAACATCCTCTAGTGGCTTGCCGTTGATCAGTACTGGATTACTGTTAGTAGTGTTTACTCGTAAAACCTGTCTTTCTGGTATTCACATTCAATGCTATTTTGTTAGATGTTTCATTGAGGATCTCTGTCTTCTGCTGAATATCCTGGTGTCTGTTTGATAGGAGGCCGAGGTCATCAGCATAATCCAGGTTCCTTAAGGATTAAGGTCAGTGTCCATTGCAATCCCTGTCTTTTTCCTTGTGTGGCGTTCTTCATAACCCAGTCAATTGCAAGTGAGAATAGCACAGGTGACAGAGTACATCCTTGTGTTCACTGCGAAGAGCTCCGTGAGTTGGCTGTTATGTATAACTCGGCACTCAAAGCTGTTGTAGAGGGACTGGATGATGTGAACAAGTTTCTGTGGGATGCCATAGTGACGCAGGATCTTCCAGAGAGATTCGCCGTGTAGGCTGTTAAAAGCCCTCTCAAAATCCACGAATACAGCATAGAATGTTATTCCACTCTCACGACTGCTCCAAAATTCGTCGTAGTACAAAAATATGGTCTATACAAGAATTCCCTTTTCTGACACCGGCCTGCTCCTGCCGAAGTATGTCACCTACAGCAGCTGTGATGTGTTGTAGTATGATGTGGCTAAAGACCTTGCTGGTGAGAGAGAGAGAGAAGTGTAATCCCACGCCAGTTGTTGCAGTCTCCAAGGTCACCTTTCTAGGGCAGCTGGATTATGACTCCTTTCTTCCAGTCATCTGGGATATCTTCTTTGTTCCTTATATCTTGAATGACACGCTGCAGTATGTAAGGTGTTTCTCTTTCTTCTGATTTCAATATTTCCGGGCACACATCATCTTCTCGGATCTCCTGGAGCTTTTCCATTTTTAGCCGGGCTTTGCAGAAAGCAAAATCCTGACTATAGGCATCATGATCGACTGTCTTACTATAAATAGCATAGTAAACAAAAAACCAAAAAGCGTCAAAGCAGACGCTTCTGATAAACAAAATAGTCCCACTGCGAGACGATATTCAAACAAATATTTTTAACATCCCAATCGTTGGAAAAGTTAATGATCAATATTTTTGCTTGAGAATTAAACTGAAAGAAAAATTAGATATTTGCTTTATTGGGATAATCGTGATATGACAATTTGTTCACAGCACGGGCTTTTCGCAAAGTTGAAATTGTTGAAGAGTTTCATGTTTTATATCGTTTTCGTCGATGTTAAGTTAGTGGTTGTATTCTGTTTTGATTTTAAGCAAATCAATAGTAAAGTGAATTGGAATTCTAAGAATTAACATGCATGAAGTCGCTTGACAATGTACATGTATCAGTGTTTGTACATGTAGTTGGCGATAAAATTACTGTTTGTTTGAAACTGAAAGAATGTCTATAAAATACACATGTGTATTATTTTAACTATTCCAAGACTGTATTTTTAAATTACGAGAAAAAAATGCTTATTGAATAGAAAATATGCGAGAATTTCTTGGAAATATTATTCATCAAATTTTAAAATCATGACATATCTTGGGGTCTGGACTGTTAATTTTAATTACTGATATATGGGATATTGTTTTAAATCATAATCATACAAACTCTACCTGATAAAAATCAATGGCCAAAAGGAAAAAAATGTACTAATTTCGGATCAGACAATATACTCGAGCAATTATAAAGCCCAGCTTTCAGTTCTTTCAATACTTTGTTTACTTGTTTTACCTCGTTCAGCGTAATGCAGCCAGTTTCTATCTCAAGGTCTGTCTCTGCCTCATCGATGTTTCTTTATTAACCTGGTTAATAAATATTTTGAGTTCAGCGAAATCTGATTTTCATTCAAAGATATATTAGGGATTAGCAATTCGTAGTTGTTTTTTTTAATTTGACCATGTCTGCTCTACTTCGTTCTTCAGTGTTTACATTTATAAATTACATAAGCACAGTTTAAAATAAAATCATATGTTTACTTGGGTGGTGTCAAACAAAAGTGGATATTTAAATTTTTCAAGGAACTTTGAGAAAATTTTAAATTATCAAATTTTACTGATATTTTGTTACGTATTTACCCGGTATTCATTACCTTACAAGAGAGAGTAAACAGCGCTATATATCATATAAACAAATTGCATTGTTTCATGTCATTTCATCTTAAATTCACACATTTAATAGCATGAGGAAACTGAATTGCCCAGTCATAGTTCTGTTTAAAAAATTATGCTGTGTTCTTTGAATTCGTCCCGCTTTTAATCCGCCCAATCATAAAGAGGGCGAAAAGGACGAAAATAAAACGGGGGCGAAAATTCCCCTGTGTATTGTATGCATATAAGAAAGAGATGTGTCAGTCTCTGCTATATCGTTTATTTATAATTTAAAGGGACATATTGAACTCACCTCACCTATCCTCATCGTGGCCGCTGGCACATAAGGCCCCAATACACTGCCTCCACCTGCCTCTGTCTTTGGTCGCTTCTCCCGCTGACGCCCAGCTATTCCATCCCAGTTGTAGCCTATTTTGCTCCGTGGTCCTTCTCCAAGTTGTTTTTGGTCGACTTACTTTTCTCTTTCCTTCTGGATGTCATGTCAGTGCAGTTGTACATTTCCTGGCGTTATCCATCCTCAGTACGTGGCCAATTCAATAGGCTACCATTTGCAGAGATTTATTATCTCACTAGTTGCAGATCTGTAACGTTATGGTTTTATATACTGTATTTTTCTTTGACCATAACGCTACAGATCCCGTAATGCAAAAAAGGTGCAATTTACGGCGCAATATTTTTTGCGCACTTTTGGGGAGAATTTCTCCACTTTTTAGCGTTGGTCAATCAAATACCTTTCACTCCCTATTTCTAGACACATTCTGTAGCCAATATTTATATTTTATCCACCTCCCAACCACTTATATTCGTCTCTACAGGCAATAAACTCGCTTGAAGTGAATTTTCAGCAATCTAACAACTAATTTTAATCAAGTGAGTTTATCACTTGTAGCAGGCACGTAGCAACTGGGGGGGGGCCTCCCCCCCCCCCCACATTTTTGCCAACAATACTTTTACTATTGAAAATGTTCATTGAAAGGCTGGTTGGCACCCCCACTTTATACTAAAGTAAAATAATATGAAGGAAATATAGTATTGTAAGCTTAAAAAATGGATATTGAAAGGAATTGGTAGTGAAAAAAGTTTGCCTCTACCCCCCCCCCCACCCCACCCACCCCACCCCCATATAATAGGATTTTCGACTTTGGGCAATTTTCCTTTTTTTTTTCTTTGCTTTGTCAACTTTTTCAGGTAAGTAAAAACAAAATTTTTGTCCCCCCCCCCACTTTCAAAATCGATGCTACGTGCCTGTGTAGAGACGACTATAAAGGGTTGGGAGATGGATAAAATATACAGATAGTTTTCGATACACCAGGAGTTATTTCCCGTTGGCCGCCATACTGGAGGTCCAAATGCTCATATTCCTTCATTGTTCAAGCAATTTAAAATTTTTGTATTTGCTATTTTGAATTAGAAATCATTATTTTTCTGAAATATATAAATTTTTGGAAGCCTTATTTATTTTAAAAAAATTACTTATTAAAGATTTTCCTTCAAATATATCTGCTACAACGTCTTAAACTTGGTAAGACAGAGAGGGAAAATCACTAAGTCGACCTCCAATATGGCGACCAACGGGAGGTAACATTCGCTAAATTTAGGCCTATCGAAAACAAATAATGTGCCTAGAAATAGGGAGTGAAAGGTATTTAATTGACCGTTGCTTGAAAGTGGAGAAATTCTCCCCAAAATGCACCTTTTTTGCATTACGGTATCTGTAGCGTTATGGTCAAAGACAAATTATATTATACAATTATTGAGTTTTGATGGGGTCTTATCGTCACGAGTACTCGAGTAGACCGAATCCAAAAGTCAATAACCGTTTCATTAAATGATCAGGAATTTTACAACACTTTTCAGTTTTGACACTTTCGTTCTTGCCTCCATCAAATATAAACATGCACTCATAATAAAATGCAAAGTGTAAAAACACTTTTCACATGTTGCTATACTTCAAAAGCTGAACAACTAGTAGTTGAAAATGGAAAACAATATCATTAAACAATCAATACTCAACCATTTACTTTCAAAAGCGTTTAATGGTCTGACATGTTTACATTCACAACCGACACATGCTTTGAAACACGCAATCTGATTGGTCGAAAAAACTGTAAGCAAATCTATGGTTGGTCAAGAGGGAAAACCTGAATACCCCCCCCCCCCCCCCCCCCCCCCCCCACCCCACCCACCCCCGAACGTCATATGAGGTGAAGTCACTCTGAGGTACATCTCAGGAAAAGGCGTCTAGACCAATCAGAGAGCACTTACAATTCCTGATCATTTAATAAAAAACCCATAACGCTACAGATCTGCAGCTATTGTAACCTTTACTGTCTTCGACACTTTTCAATCCTTCTAGCACTTGGAATCTATTTTTCAGCTCCAATGTGAATGCTTTCTTTTCTTTATATATTGAATTAACAAAAGGTTATTGTTCTCTTAGATGCACCTGAGCACCATCTGAAGATATCGTATGTTATTTTTTATGGAACGCCATAGTTGCCTTATGTGGTCATTTCGTGAAAAGATGGTGCTTTATTATATTATGCTGTGGTTATTTCATGTGAAGCAGAAGGTGGTACTTTATTATTATTATTTTTAGCATGTGCGCTGATTTTCAAAAAAACATTATGAAAAATACCAGCGTTACAAAATAGATATGATGCGACTTAAGCTCCACCTCTTTGCCGGAAGATACAATCTTATTCGTTATTCTATACCCTCGCTGACATTTGCCCGAAATTTCTATCCCATGTTCATTTCAACCTTGACTGAAAGCTGTGTAAATTTTAGACGCTAATTACTTTGCGCCGAGAATGCCACGCCTAGTTGAAAGTCCAAGCTTAGCTGGAAATTGTAATAATGTCATGTGCCCCAGAAATCTTGCAAGATTTAGAGCTTTCTCAACTCCCCCACAAAAGAGCGGTAGTAAGTTAGATAACTGCAAGGTACTCGCAATATTACGAAATGTCTAGCCGAAAAGTATATGCCACTTCTCGCCAACACTTGTTTCAGTCCTTGTTCCACTAAAAATATAGTTATACAACATGTTTTTCATTCCCTTGTTTATTTGTATCAAATTGACATTGTATCTCGTCACCAGTGTACTTTAAGATATAAATTGCACTTTTAGATAGAAAAAAGATATTTACATAATACTAAGTGGGACATATGTGGAGAAAATGAAAAGTAAACCTTGTCAAAAATGTGAAGAATTGAAATGTTGGTCCGAAAAGTAAATTGTGCCAATTCCCGCCAACACTTGTTTCAGTCCTTACTGAAAATTAATTGTTCCACTAAATTTTTTTTCATTCTCTTATTTATTTATCAAGCCGACATTATACAATGAAATACCGGTACATATTTTTAAAAGGAAAGAAAACATAATTATGTTTCTGGAAATATAACTAAAGCATATGTACAGAAAATGAGAAATAACGTGTTCAAAAATGTGAAGGATGGAAATGTCAGATTAAGAAGCTTAATGATCCCTTACATGTACATGTACTTCACACTTCATCTAAAATATGATTAGGAGACAAGAACCAATTTTTTCCTATATCGTTAAATATGTGAAATGTGTTTGATATGAAGTCAGGAAATGACGTAAGTTTAAAATTTCCATGGTTTCTACAGAAAGTGTATATTTCGTCAATATTTTGAGCAAAAATCACAAAGCGCAGGTCTGCTCAAGTTCAGTATTTTGATATAATGTGTAGAATGATAATATCAATGACATATGTAAATATTATTCTGAAGCACACCTGCGCTCTATATATCTTATAGTAAAATTTGAGCAAATTTTGTATATTTTTTCCTCTCTCTTCTCTGAAAATTGATACAAAATCAGTATAGTTTGTGACGTCATGAACACAAAAATTGTCAATAACCTACGTTGAAACTATAATACGTGTATTTACTGTTAATTTAGATAAAATTTAGCACATTTCAAAAAAAATTTCAAAATATTACTTTACTGGGGGCAAAAATATATACCGCATATAAATCTCTTTGGTAGTCCATATTTATGCCCTCTTCCCAGTTTTTATTGTTCAAAGATTTTTTCATATTGATCACTCTTTTTTTTCACCCCTTTTCATTACAGAAATTTTAGTATAAAAATTGAGAAATTATGAGATGCTTCAATAGATCCACAAGTGACCTAAGGATATTTTACAGCAATGATTCAAGGTCATTTGGACAAAGTGAAATTGATGATGGAGGAAATGTAAAAATGTTTTTGGGGATGTATCTTTAGTTCACTGGTTGTACAGGGTCTATATATAACTACAGAGAATATAGGAAAATACATGTAACTGGTGCCAAACAAACTCCAGATAAAAATGGTGTAGAAATTGTGATATCGGTTCGCATTCAATCTACATGTAGTTGTATAATACTATCGTAATCAATGTTTATCATTAAATTCTCAGGAATGTTTATTGTCTACCTAGTTTTAAGGGTACATGTTCCTCCATACAACAGCCGTATTAGGTTATTATACCCCCCGCTTGAAAAGGGGAAGGGTATACTGTAATCGGTAGGTCCGTTCGTCCGTCTGTCTGTTACGCTTTGGGGTAAATATATGTGTCGGATCAAAAAGTAGAATAGGAAGGTGCACAATGGCAATATGTAATAAAGATTCTGTGAAAGTTTCATTAAATTTCACTCAGTGATATAAGAGGAGTTGCGGATAAGAGATGGGTACCCTAAAGCGTAACAGGCAGACGGGCGGCACATATTTTGGGTTTCCCGGCCACAGCAAAACATGGACTTTTCCATTATAATCATATGGGAGGCGAGGGGTATCATTTTGTGAGCTCATTGCTCACAGTACCTCTAGTATTTTGATTTGTTTCTTGTTTGCTGCACATATAAACTTGAACATTGATTTTAGTGATATTAGCAAAAAAGTACAGTTACCGACTTACTGGACTTAATATAACACCACTAAATATAGAACATGCATTACGCCAGTATCATTTCGCTCAACGTACCCTAACTCCGTCACCAGGGTTATTTACAATATGCCAAAGAAGTAAAAAAAAATCCAAGGTTAATATTTTACACCTTTTTTCTTAAATCTTTAAACGTAAAAAATGGTTTTAAGCTTACAAAAATTTTAAATAGCATTTTTAGAAAAGGTATGGCAACATAGCGAAGATTAAATGCAAATTAAATATATTAATTGGTACCGTATATATATAAGTTGGGTCTTTTCACAAGAAATACAATTGTGAAATATGAAAGCTCTAGCACCACCTGTTCAAAAGTTATGGCCAAGGATAAGTTTATGAATAGTTGGTCAAACTCCAAGGTCAAAGGGTCAAAGTTGTTGGCTAATTTCTTAAGAAAGGTTTTGACAAAAGGATTACATATTTGAAGTATAACCGTTCAAAAGTTTTGGTCAAGATTAAAGTTTTTAAAAAGAAGTTCAAACTCCAAGGTCAAGGTCAAAGGGTCAAAGCTCTTAGTATCAAATGAAAAGTCTTGAAAAAGGGATTAAAATATATGAAGTATCAAAGACCTAGCCCTAACCCTTCAAATTCAAAAGTTATGGTCAAGGTTTGTTTTTAAAAAGTAGGTCAAACTCTAAGGTCAAGGTCAACGTTCTTGGTATCTAATGAAGGGGGTTTTTTCCACAAGGATTACATACACTCTAAAAAAAAGTTTTACTTGTTGTTTTTAAAATAAGATATTAGATTAAGAAAAACAAGTAATTATTAGTAATCCATTTAGTCAGAATAGCAAGTAAATGACTATCATGGTTAGTAATTGTAAACATAATTAGTAATAAGGATGAATTCATTTACTTATAAAATGATTTACTAAGTATCAATACAATTAGTTAAACAATAGGAATTATATTACTTAGCAAATGGTAAATAAACTACTCAATTTTGGTAAATTATTATTACTTAATTTAGAGATAATATGCATTCTATTAACTAAATTTTAAGAACTATTACTAAGTAAATGTAATACTGACATTTATTAAAATCTAGAATATTATTACTTAAAAGAATACTAAGTAAATGAAATACCTATCATATTTAGTAATATCCACATTATTTACTAGAAAAACTGCAAGGTACCGACCCTCAATCTGATAAGAGAGTAGTCCTTACCGTTCAAAAGTCATAGCCAAGGTTAAAGTTTTTCCATAAGTACTGAAATCTCAAAGGTCTTTGGTGGTACCCAAAGAAAGGTCTTGTCTCAAGGAATACACATGTGAAATATGAAAGTCATAATTCCATGAAAGCAAAAGTAATGGGCAAGGTTGAAGTTTTTTGGACAAACAGACAGCTGGACAGAATTGAAATGTTGGTCCGAAAAGTAAATTGTGCCAATTCCCGCCAGCACTTGTTTCAGTCCTTACTGAAAATTAATTGTTCCACTAGTTTTTTTTTTATTCTCTTATTTATTTATCAAGGCGACATTATACAATGAAATACCGGAATGTCAGATTGAGAAGCTTATTGATCCCTTACATGTACTTCACATTTCCTCTAAAATATGATTGGGAGACAAGAATCAATTTTTCTATTTAGATAAATATGTGAAATATGTTTGATATGACGTCAGGAAAATGACGTAAGTTTAAAATTTCCATGGTTTCTGCAGAAAGCGTACGAGTATATTTCGTCAATATGTCGAGCAAAAATCACAAAGCGCAGGTCTGCTCAAGTTCAGTATTTTGATATACATGTAATGTGTAGAATGATACATGTAATATCAATGAAATACCCCTGGTATGTAAATATTATTCTTGAGCAGACCTGCGCTCTATAAATCTTATAGTAAAGTTTGAGCAAATTTTGCATATTTTTTCCTCTTTTTTCTCTGTTAATTTAGATAAAATTTAGCACATTTCAAGAATTTTTTAAATATTACTTCACTTGGGGGAAATATGCAATATATCGCACATAGTTCTTTTTGGCAGTCCATATTTATGCCCTCTACCCAGTTTGTATTGTTCAAAGATTTTTTCATACTAATCACTCTTTTTTTCACCCCTTTTCATTACAGAAATTTTAGTATAAAAATTGAGAAATTACTAGATGCTTCAATAGATCCACAAGTGACCTAAGGATATTTTACAGCAATGATTCAAGGTCATTTGGACAAACACCCATTCTCAATATAAGGGCACAAATGCCTCTCTGATTTTTTAAAAAATGAAGTTCAAGATAACAATTTTTCTATCAATTACCTTTGAAAGAAAGTATCTGAAGATTTTGTTTCCAGATTTTCTTCATCAAATTTTAATACATGGAATAATGACAAGACGATAAAGTAGAGGGTAATTTTATTCAGAAATGTAGCTTGAAATGTACGTTACTCTTTCTTCAATGTCCAAAAAGATATGTAAAAAAAATGTAGTCATTCAAATCACAATTGGAATATCTCATCTTAACACCAGCACATCCTACCAACTCTGTCAGCAACATATTTTCTCGGTATACGAACGTGCGTTTGATTTTTCCTGTCAAAAAACAAAGGTTACTTTTTGATCCAGATGTATAAAAACATTTTTTAAATATATGCTTTAAATTCCTCTCTCTGTTTTGTTTAGAGCGATCAGATTGGAATTTTGTCATTTTCTATAGATACTGGAACCTAACATGTACATGTAGTAAAATTCTATTTTGTAGTTACTGTCTTTTTTAACATATATCCATGCCGATTTAGAAAACTACGTAAATGTAACGTACATTTCAAGATAAATTTCTGTTTAATAAAAAGCTTAAAATTCATCTAAAAATTCATTGTTTTGTTTCAGTTTACTCCAAAAAGATTCTCTAAGTAATCACATTGTGTTATATGTCACAATCACCACTATAAAGACACGATTGCCTCAGAATATGAGTAGGTAACGTACATTTCAAGCTTTTAATAATATGTAAATTAGTAATAAGAAAATATTGAAAAAAAGCAATTATTGACATAAAAATCATTTCAATGAAGCGTTTTAAGGCAGTAATATAAGAAATCATAATGTAACAAACGAGGTTATTTGTCATCAACTACATAAATGTCACGTCACTTCGGTAACGTTCATTTCACATATGATTGGGGAGTCCCCTCCACCCCAGTTCATTACCATTCTTTTGTGCTGTTTCGCTGAAATTGACACCGGTCGTAGCCTAGTTACTTCTAACTGTGTGCAAGGGTACAGACAAAACAATATAAGAGTCAGGTATATTTTGCTATGATCTAACAAATGTTCGTGTTTGGCCATTGAAACTTAACATAAATCTATTCCAAATATATCCATCGACAGTTTGTTAACAATTTCATTTAATATGTTGCAACATCGTTTTTCAAATCACAAACATACGTGCTTTTCAGCAGATCTGGAAAAATATATAACCCAAATACAATGATTCAAACAAAACTGGGTATTGTGTGCCTTTCAGTATTTGAAATGTACGTGACCTTCTTGTGTTCTGGGTTTATTTGTTTTGTTTCTTTTTCTTTCTTCTTCTTTTTTTTTTTTTTTTTTTTTTTTTTTTTACCAATTATAAGACTATGCATACATTGTTTTAAATCATCAACAACAATTAAGTCGCATATTAAAAGTAAACAAACTGCAAAAACGTTGCCAAAGATGAATTTAAAACACTTATAAATAAATTTCCCAGCATGTGGTAACAGTCTACCACATTTACGAGGATTGGGGGTGCATTTAGATGGATTTATGTGGCCAGTTGTCAAATGGATTGTAACGATAATTTTGTTTCGCTCGTGTAAACGCAATTCATTGACTAAATTAAAAAAAAAATGTCAGTTAGAAATACGTAAAATGTACGTTACCATACGTAACGTACATTTCAAATATAAAAATCAATTCTCTTCCACAAGCGTACGTTAGACACGCAATATATTGATACTATTTGAACTTGCATATCATAAGAAATGCATCATACAGGTTTCGTATTCAGAAATATATACCAGGTATCAAAATTATATTACATATAATTGACCTTAATATTTTTTTTTCCTAAGCAGAAACGTTTCTTTTCAATAATTTGGGGATTTAGCCGACCTCCAACCTTTGAAACTTTCCTTTGTGTACACATTTGAGTGTGTGAAAGTATGAGAATACATGAAAATTCGTGAAAAATTCACTTAATTCGAATTTCATGGTAACGTACATTTCAGTAACGTACATTTCAAATGATCACTTTTCATGTAAAAAATAATTTTTAATTGTGTTAAGCAAAACGTCTTTGCCAGTTTACAGGATACAAGGGGTTGCTTATTCAGAGTCGTCTCATATTTTCCACTTAATATATATTCTTAATAGAAGAATATGGGTAACGTACATTTCTTTCTTATCTCTACGATTGAAAACATCTTTCATTCCGTAAACATATTTATAAAAGTTGCTCAAATTGTTCATTTTCATGCTATATTATCTAAGTAGGAGTAATTAATCCTTTGAAATTTCAAATTTAGCCCATCAGTAAATAAAGGAGAACAAAACTATCAGGTGTATAATCTTTGTGTTTGCTTGTAATGTGGCTGAAATGGAATTAAGCGACAGGGACATTGCACAATAAAAATTATTTATTATTACAAAGAAAATGTATTTATTGTTATGAAAAGAAATATATATGATACAAGGTTTAACTTATCAGAAAATTTTTACTTAAGAATCAAAACTATATATTACACAGAGGGGATTCAGAATAATATTTGCCTCGGCGACAGTAACGTACATTTCAAATTGGCTACTATATTTGAATTTGGAACTCCTTAAATACCCTTTCAGATCGATAATTATATGAATTCTTTTTTATTGTTATATGACCATTTATAATGTTGATTTAAAAATTACATCAGTGGTATTTCTTTTAAATGAAAATGAGGCGACATTATTTGAGCCCTTATATTGAGAATGGGTGAAAGTGAAATTGATGATGGAGGAAATGTAAAAATGTTTTTGGGGATGTATCTTTAGTTCACTGGTTGTACAGAGATCTATATATAACTACAGAGAATATAGGAAAATACATGTATCTGGTCAACGTTCTTGGTATCTAATGAAGGTTTTTTTCCACAAGGATTACATACACTCTAAAAAAAAGTTTTACTTGTTGTTTTTAAAATAAGATATTAGATTAAGAAAAACAAGTAATTATTTAATCCATTTAGTCAGAATAGCAAGTAAATGACTATCATGGTTAGTAATTGTAAACATAATTAGTAATAAGGATGAATTCATTTACTTATAAAATGATTTACTAAGTATCAACACAATTACTTAAACAATAGGAATTATATTACTTAGTAAATGGTAAGTAAACTACTCAATTTTGGTTAATTATTATTAGCTCACCTGAGCCAAAGGCTCAAGTGAGCTTTTCTGATCAAAATTTGTCTGTTGTCTGTCGTTGTTGTCGTTGTCGCCGTAGTTGTTGTTGATGTTGTTGTTGTTGTCGTTGTAAACTTTTCACATTTTCATCTTCTTCTATTTAATTTCAACCAAACTTGCTACAAAGTATCCTTGGGTAAAGGGGATTCAAGTTTGTTCAAATGAAGGGCCACGCCCTTTTTCAAGGGGAGATAATTATGAATTAGAGAAAAATTAACGGCATTTTTAAAAAATCTTCTTCTCAAGAACCACTGGGCCAGGAAAGATGAAACTCATGTGGAATCATCCTCAGGTACTGTAGATTCAAATTTATTCAAATCATGACCGCTGGGGGTAGGGTGGGGCCAAAATGGCCGATCAAAGTTTTACATAGGAAAATATAGGAAAAATTTTTAAAAATCTTCTTCTCAAGAACCACTTGGCCAGGAAAGATGAAACTCGTGTGGAATCATCCTCAGGTACTGTAGATTCAAGTTTGTTCAAATCATCACCCCCGGGGGTAGGGTGGGGCCAAAATGGCTGATCAAAGTTTCACATAGGAATATAAAGGTAAAATCTTTAAAAATTTTATTCTCAAGAACCATTGAGACAGGAAAGATGAAACTCGTGTGAAATTATCTTCAGGTAGTGTTGATTCAAGTTTGTTCAAATCATGACCCCCGGGGCAGGATGGGGCCAAAATGGCTGATCAATGTTTTACATAGGAATATATAGGAAAAATCTTTAAAAATCTTCATCTCAAGAACCATTGAGACAGGAAAGATGAAACTCATGTGGAATCATCCTCAGGTATACATTTTGTAGATTCAAATTTGTTCAAATCATGACCCCCCTCCCCCCCCCGGGGAAGGGTGGGGCCAAAATGGCCGTTCAAAGTTTTTCATAGGAATATTTAGGAATTTTTTAAAAAAAACCTTCTTCTCAAGAATCACTGGGCCAGGAAAGATGAAACTCATGTGGAAAATCCCCAGGTAGTGTAGATTCAAGTTTGTTCAAATTTTCCCCTGGGGGTAGGGGGGGGGGGGGGCAAATGGCTGATAAAAGTTTTACATAGGAATATATAGGGAAACCTTTTAAAATCTTCTTTTCAAGTACTTCACAGGTATGCCTAGTGATATTTAGAGGGAATATAAGTGTAGATTCTAGTTTGTTCAAATCATAACCCCCCCCCCCCAACCTCAGTAAACTTTCAGTTCTGATCTGAAATGTGCTTTTTCCTAGCCAATTGCTCAGGTGAGCGATGTGGCCCCTGGGCCTCTTGTTACTTAATTTAGAGATTATATGCTTTCTATTTACTAAATTTTAAGAATTATTGCTAAGTAAATGTAATACTGACATATATTAAAATCTAGAATATTATTACTTAAGGAGGCTAGAGGGTCAACAGATTATTTTATTTATTAACCACCAGATATAACTTATTTTTTTAGATATGATATCTTGAGCTGTCAACTATCATTTGGCAAAGAAAAATTTTATAAATTTTAGTTTTAAAATTTGATCATTTTATTATATCTTTATATGAAGCTCTTCTTCTAAAGGAGACCAGAATAGTCTAAAAATGGCCACGATCGACCACCCAGCCTCTTTAAAAGAATACTAAGTAAATGAAATACCTATCATATTTACTAATATCCACATTATTTACTAGAAAAACTGCAAGGTACCGACCCTCTGATAAGAGAGATAACTTTAAATTTCAAAGTTCAAAGTCTGAATACTGCTCACAGTTTTCTTGATTATAGTTTCCTAATTGAGAAGTCGGAGTAGTCTGTCAGAATATATATATATATATGTGTGTGTTGGAAACAATACTTTCTATTTCTTTTGCCTATTTCTTTGTAATTGTTTTATTATATTTAACAATAAAACATTTAAATCCAACATCAAAAGCCTTATAAATTGAATAAGTTGTATCTTTTTAAGGACAATTTTAAAAATGGTTTAATGTTTCAAGTACTTAATACAACATTTTGATTAGTATGACTTTTTTTCACATGAAGAAATATTTAGAAGAAAGATAACTCCTCCTCACAGATGTATTTTTTCTTACAACCACATACAACATTGCGATTTTCTGACTTAGGAAGCATCGCTTCATGATGTTTTCTAACATGATTTTAATAGGTATGATACTAAGTATTATTTTCATATGCACCTCATATATTAAATTTAATGTCATAAAAAATCGTTAATCTTTCTGTTCTCTGTGTTCAATTTCTTCATATTATGATCTGACATAAAAATCATTTCTGAGAAAATAAGCAGCGCTTCATACTTTAAACTATTTTCCTTGTGGCTCTAATGTAATTGTTGCTTATGAAAATCAATATTACAAATTTCAAATTTTCTAAAGTGAAATTTATAGCAGAGGGTCGGGACCCCTTAATTATGTGAAGAAACAGCTTTGTAATTTTATAAAAATTTATTATTCAATACCATATGGATATCCAAATGGCTTAAAGTACCCCTACATAATGCATATAGGTACATAGTTATAAAATTTACAACACCACGCATGCATCAACAATGTGTAAAATTATATGCAATTTAGTAATTATTTGTACTGTAGCTGCTCTAAATTCTCCTTGATTCAGTAAATAATTGTTTTATAAGTAAATCAATTAAATACAATTTAAAAAAATATTTTGGTAATAGTTATATATATAGTAAATAGTGTTAAAATGTAAGTAAAGACCAAGTAATGTTATTACTTATATACACAAATTTAAGTAAATATAAATTACTAAGTAAAACTTTTTAGTTTGTAAGTAAAACAATTGTTTAAAATACAAGAATCAAGTAAAACATTTGAATTTAGTAATTGACATATATTTCAGTAATTGATTTAAAATTTTAAGTAAATGCTTAGTAATGATCTATTACTTATCTTTGTTATTTCAAGTAAAAAAATGACTACTAAGTAAAACTTTTTTAAGAGTGTATATGTAAAGCATGAAAGCCCTAGTCTTTACCGTTCAAAAGTCATAGCCAAGATTAAAGTTTTACCATAAGTACTGAAATCTCAAAGGTCTTTGGTGGTACACAAAGAAAGGTCTTGTCTCAAGGAATACACATGTGAAATATGAAAGTCATAGTTCCATGAAAGCAAAAGTAATGGGCAAGGTTAAAGTTTTTTGGACAAACACAGGCACGTAGCATCGATTTTGAAAGTGGGGGGGCCAGCCACAGAAATTTTTTTTTCTTACCTGAAAAAGTTTATAAGGAAAAAAAAAAGGAAAATTGTCCAAATTTGAAAATCCTATGTCTTGGGGGGGGGGGGGGGGGGTAGAGGCCAAATTTTTTAACTTCAGTTCTTCCAATTCCTTTCAAAATCCATTTTATAAGCTTACAATACTATATTTTTCCTTCATATTACTTTACTTTAGTATAAAGTGGGGGGGGGGGGGACCAGTCTTTCGGCGAACATTTTCAATAGTAAAAGTATTGTTGGCAAAGGAAAAGTGGGGGGGGGCCCCCCTGCCCCCCCCCCCCCCTGTTGCTACGTGCCTGCAAACAGACAGCTGGACAGACAAACGGACAGACACGACAAAACTATGTACCCCCGAATCTTCAATTACGGGGGCATAAAAAAATGACGTCATAATCGCATTCCTGTACAAACAGCGTGAAGTTTCCCGAAAGTGAAGGAGTATTAGGGTATTGGCGTAGTTAGGGGGTTGGCGATATATGTTTTAACAGATGACCAAATATTTAATTTAAGAGAGTAAATTTATGTAAGTATCGTTCTTTATCAGATGTTAACATTTTCTGTTTACTCATTTTTATAAAAATGCATGTCATATTTATAATCTCAGGTGCTTAAGACGTTTTTAACCTTTCTTTCCATAAATAAAAATATCCCCTGTACTATAATTATAATAGTGTAGGGAATATCATTTTATTTATGAAAAGAAGGTTAAAAACGCCAAGCGCCCGTGAATGTATTTTCAATGCATACAGAACGACACGAACTCCCATCATAAAATTAGTCGGACTTGCAGATAAATTTATGAAATTATATGCCTTAAAATTTTGTATAATTATTATCTATGAACATTTTAACTTTTGCTTAATTATCTTTGAAACATTCCATCATTATCATCGTGTAATGATTTGTTTTTTGGATATCGGCCTGGCTTACTCAGTAAATAGAGCACCTGAGTAGCCGGTTTTGTTACAATAATTTTTTCTCATTTCCTTCTACAGATAATTTAATTAATTCTTATGTGAACAATGTCATTCATTTCGATTTTCATTTTATTGAGTTCTTAACTTTTCATCTGTTAACTTATAACAATACGCCAGTTTCGAGATTGTAACTCTCCTACGATGGAGGCACAAAAAGTATCCATTTCGGCAGGGAGGTGGGACAGGTTGTTTCTGTATACAAACGTACATATATAAATGAACGATATTTATGGCTTTTATAATTTATTAAATGTTATTAAAAGATAATGATATTAAGCAGTGATGCATTTGATGATTTTATCAAGTTCAACTATGCATATTTACAAATCTACTTTTAAATTATAGGTACTTGAAAACGAAAGAAACGTCGTAGTCTTAATAAAAAGTAACCAATTTTCTTTATTGTACAAAAGTTTGTGGGTTTTTTGAACTTATAATAAGGAAAAGAATCAATGTGTCATTTAGATCGCCTACGTGCAATGATCATTGCATGTATACCGTTTTTATTAGAGGTCCAAATTTCTTCCCTCGTCTGAAAAGTCTCACATCCACCACCATTTTCTTTTTTGTTACGATTTTTTTGCTTTAAAAAATGGCGTCTTTAAATTAATTTGGTTATTCTCGAAATGTAGAGTGCATCCTGACAATCATGTAGTTATGATAAACCAGTATATTATCGATGATTCAATGTATCCAATATATAAAATCATATATTTGTCCCACCTGTTTGTTTACGTGGCAACAAAACTCCCCTCCTCAACGAAAGAGCGCACCAAGGGAGATTATCTCGAAACTTTCGTATTGTTTGAAATTTCAAATAAAAATGTGTAACGTTAAGCCTACTGAAATTAAAAAAAAAAAGCTAAAACATGTAAAAGTATAAATGGCTTCTAGATGCGGATTCCGTCATAACAATTAATCGAAGTTTTAACTCTCTTTGTAGTATAATACACTTTAATCTTATAATTACATGTATAATATTTTTTCTAGTCCTTATCTGTATATTGTGTATTGATGGAGAATATGATGACGTCGCAACGCGTCACTGACTCTTCCGGAAGAAGCTCCTTGGAAAAAGTCACGTGACTATGTTTGCCATTTTTAATGGAATCCTCGATATTATCTTTCATCAATACCATTTACAAAAGAATAGGAATTAATAGGTTTCCAAATTCTTTGTTGTTTGATTAAGTGCATAAAGAATCAAACTGGCGTGTATTTATAATTATTGTAGAACAGGTGTAGTGTTTTCTGAGGTTGGCGTTAAACGTCAAAGTGAAGAGACGAGCGATCGTTACTGCAACATGGCGACGATCGAGGACGTTTGTGAAGATAGTAGCTCCACGGATCCATTTATAACTAACGAACAGATTAATGGTTATTTGCAGGATTCTGGGGATGAGTTGACTGTGGAGACACCCCCTTTACCAGCGCCGTTCATACGGAATGATAGTGGAACAAGCTTAAATAGTCTTAAACTTTCCTCCACCTCTGCCCGGCCGTTCCAGGGACCCCGTTTTAAACTGATACATGAAGGGGATATACAGATTTGTCGTCTTAATCACACCAGAACTATTGTCAGTAAAATAATGAACTCAAAATATCTTCGGCGATGGGAGAGTCATCGTATTGTTTTGGACAGAAATGAGATCCGCTCATGCACTGTAAGTAAATGTAAACAAAGCAAAATCCATTATTTTTTTTATATTTTAAGATATTGATATTGTGTTATGTCAGTTTATCATTGTATGTAATAATGACTGTGTCTCAACTGTTATTACAACCAAGAACTGTCAAAATTTATTGTGATTTATTTCAGCACTCTTGATTGATAATTCATTGCATTGCAAACATAAAACAAATTGCTCACATGTCAATGTTCGATAAAGAGGTAATGCTTGAGGTCAGTAGAGTGTTTGTGGAGATGTAGAAAGATGAAACACAGTGTAGTGAACATTTCCATCCCCTATGAAACTGTTCTTACTCGGAATACAAAAAAAAAATTCAAACTATTTTTTCAGCTGTCATCGATGAAACAATTAAATGAAAACACTGAGTCACAGAGTGACAATATTGATATTGAATTTATATTGATATATTAACATTTTAGCTCACTTGAAATCGAAAACTAAAATCAACTTATCTGGTTGAATTGTGTCCTTTGTCTTTTAATTGTCAAATGTAAACTATTCACATTTTTGTCTTCTTCTCTAGATTCAAATAAGTCAATTTTACTAGACTTAAAATAGTTAATTATTGTTACAGGGTAACTCTGAGTGAAGGGGATTCAATCATTCAAGTTTATTCAAACAGATACCCATTAGAAGGGTCATAGAAATGTTTTTACAGAAAGGTGACATAAAAGTACAAAATATTTACATAAAATATTAGTACAACAACCAAATTTGAGAGAATTAGTCCAAAAAGCAATATACAATTGATTATTGATTCATATGTATGAAAATAGTGTAGTCTGTTTTGTAATTTATTTTTTTTTATCTTAATTAAATATACTTGACCAAATTTCAATTAGATTGCATGACAATGCTTTCATTCCGATTTGAAAAAATATTGAAGACTTGAATAAATGTATTCATTAATACTCTGTAAATTCATAAATTACTGGCATAATTTGCTGATTTTCAGAACTAGAGGGTCCCTCAATAAGACTTACCTAAAAATGAAAACTAACTTTCTCAGTTCCTGACTTGATAAAAAAATCAATTTTATTCAAAGGATGCCACCACACACCCCTAGACGAGGGTGCGTCAACAAAATGAATATATTCTCCATGATGTAATTTTGATTAGTTATGATATCTGACTAAAACCTTCTTCATTTAAAGTTAAAGTTTTCATGATGAACATGTATTTTGGGGGATTTTTGATTTTTATCCAATATTGAATACATATAAATCCATAAATTTAGACTGAATGTCAATATTTCACTGGCTTTGAGCCCAGAAACACTATTTTTAAATGTGAGAACTCTACAAATTTTGTGTGAAAGTTGGTGTGTATCAGGAATATTCCAAATTACATATTCAGAATTCATCAGACCTGTTTCCTAGGTCTTTTTCTGGATTTAGATTCGACAATTTAGAAAAAACAAAATGTCCAAGGAACATTCCAACATTTTATTTATATAAACAAAATGTGAAGTAATCAGCTTTCTTGGAAATACAGCTTCAATTTATCTTGTAGTCTACAAGCTATGTTACATTGAACTTATCTTCATGTTAGATCTTTTTTCTTCATTCTTACATCACGAAGTATTTAGCAAGGCATGTTTCATTATAGAGTTCAATAATTTTTGTGTACTTTTTAAACTTTCCTCAACTTGTTTCTTTAGGTTAGGATGTACACAATTCTGATGAAAATAGAAAGATAAAGCATATATGTATATGTTGATAAATAGGGGTTCTTTGTATCCAAAAGTTACCCAATTAGTGAATAATTTAATTAGTTACTGAGTGACCATGGCTTATCTATAATGGAAAGGCTATTGCCTTTATATAAAGAATATTATAATTCAATTTCTTCTAGAATATTTTTTTTTTAAATGGAGAGTTGGGCATAATACTCATTTACTGAATTGATTCTGGACTTGCCAGAAAAAAGTTGCTCCCCAGATTTTAGTGCTCTGATGTAATACAAAACCTGAAGTCAGTGTTTGATTTTATAAGTTGATATAATTCTGATCTATATCACATTTCATGGTGCTAGAGGTCCATGGAAATAGCTGCAATCAAATATTTTGCATTTAGTTTTAAATTGATTTACTAATTTACATATTCAATTTTGATCAAGGTTACCAGTATTAATAATTCAATATTTAAATCTACTGCATTTTTTTGCAGTACATTTTGCATTTTTGCATTCCATAACCTCATTATTAGAAGATATTTTAAGTTAGTAATATGTTTTATGATCATGAAAAAGTTTTACTTAATATTTGCTGCCAGTATATAATGAATGTAGAAACAAAATTAAAGATGGTTTATTTCCTAAGAATTGCATTTAGTAAATACCATTTTCATAAGTACATGATATATATTCAGAAATGAATAAATGAAATTAAAAGCAAAGGTGCATTTAATCATTAGATTTGTTTGAACTAAGCATGCATGCTGCTAATAATCATTTTGGGGGAATGACGCATTGAAAACTGCAAAGCCCTAATCATTTCAGAATAGCTCTATTTATGCATTATTTTCATTGAAATAACTTGGTTATTTATTGTCATGTTTGTAGGCCTGTGGCATGATGGATAACCCTATTCCTTACTCCAGCATCGAAGATGTGCACATCATCTCGCGGTGGGATGCTGGCCAGAAGTTCTGTATAAGAATCACTGTACCAGATGGCTCTCTTCTCATTCAGGTGGGTATGACATGGAGTGGTCATGCAGGTACAGGTTTGTTATTTGTAATGTCAGTGTTAATATAAACTTCGTTATATGAAGGTTTAATAAGAAAGTCAGAGACAATATCAATCTCATGCATTATGCAAACGTGTACAGGAATTTATGATGTACCTTCTCAGGGGCCGAAATTTGGACCCATTCCCAATTGAAAATCACTGAGTTTAGTTTTTCCCAATTTGGCAGTTTTTTTCCCGAATTGGTGAACAATGCTTTTATACTAATTATCTTGGAAAAACACCAAGTAAAATTGTCAGATTGTCTGTAATTTTCATCTATTTTAACTCATTTAACAAAGCTACAGTCATAACGCATGTTTAAAAACACGTATTGCAAAAACATTGCCAATTTTTAATCCGAATTTCCTGCGCTTTTCTGTAAACGGTGATATTTGGTAATTATATGAAATTTATTAAGCTATTTCCACCTATTGATCTACCAGTGTATGATAGGACTGTATGCATTATTTCAGATAGAAAAATATATTTTCAATGCAGATTAAAAGGGGACCTTGAGAAAATGTGTACTTCATAGTGTTTAAGGACCTTCTCTGCACCTGTGCAAATGTTTTTTTGGATATTGAGAAAAATATATTCTCTAAAGGTGTTAATATTAAGCTTCTTTCATTAATTTTTAATATAAGGTACATGGTATGGCATTTACTCCCAAGAAAAATAATCAAACACATTACACAGTATCAGTGAATAGAAATCACTGTTGTTTACTTCCAGGGAGAAAGTACATATAAATAACATATTCAATTAATTTATCTTGGCCTTTTAAAATGTTAAGAATACTTGAATTGATTACCAATTGTGTAATATGCTGTCAATTTCTATTTTTTTTTTTTGAATTTAGATCTAAGGACAGAATTACTCTAACTGCAAAAAATACCCCAGAATCAGAACTCTTTAGTGTGCAATGTAGAGAGGGTTCTTAAATGAATTACTCCTGAATACATGATTTCAGCAACTTTTAATTTCAAATTTCCTAATTTCATCAAAAAGTTGATAATTAATTCTCCAAAAATGGTGTTTCCCAAAATAGACTGATAAATCCCTGAATTTCCTTGGTCTGGAAAGCTCGCCTGTAAAATGAACATATTTATTCTAAAGTATTGGGTAGGAAACATATGGTTGGGATTCCATTTTAGAAGCCTCTTTGGAGGTGTTGTCCTAAATAAATAGTGTTCTGGACAATATAGTTTAATTAAATCAATGAGGGAGTCAGCAACATTCCATTCCCCATAAGCAAGCTTATTTCTCAAAGGGAAGTTTCAAACTGTAAGATTACTACCCTATGTTGAAAATAAGATAGATATACCCAATATTTACCTTTGCATAATATCATTTTCTAATGCTTTAAAACATTTTGCTTAAGTGTATAGAGAGACCTGAAGAACAGCCTCTACCAAGTGACGTATATTTGAGGAATGTTTTTAAGTTTTTTGTGAATGTTTTAAAGTTAAGTGTGAATTATTAGTGTGTAAATCTCACAGACTTGTCAAGTAGGCCTATTTCTTGAAGCGTGCTAGCTTTCAAGTCTGTGTGATTTACACACTAATAATTCTCACTTAACTTTAAAACATTCCTTATATTTAGATTTCACGTATTTGTTAGCCCCCAAAATATGCTCAGTATTTGAATTTATCACTGTCCTATATCATTGCATTTTTACTAACGTCGCTTTAGCTCATTCTGACGTCATGTAGGCACAAGTTTCTCCATGTGTATTTCTACGCGTGCGTTGACACAAAAATGGTATTGACAAATCAATTTCACAAACTTACTTTGGCTTAGAAGAAAATTATAGCAAATGTAAATATAAAGTATTGTTTTTCGATGCTAGTCCAAAATTTTATTTGCTACAATACCAATATGTTCTTGAAATTTTTTGGTCCTGTCGGCAAGACAAATAAAAACAACTAAGGACTGATTACTGTAGGTTCTGTGTCAGTCCAAATGACCGGTAGATGTTGACAGAGCAACTTGTAAAAATCAGACTAAATTTCGTACAAATTCCCTTTGACCCACAAATCGTAATCTGTTGAATGCTTTTCTGTACCTCATGATGGTTTCTTCAATGAGCGGCTTTGAGCGCAGATGTCAAACTGATCAATAAACTGTTGTATGGCCGATAAAGTTTTTGATTGGGCTAAGCAGGAAGATCCAATGATTAAATTGAATAAAGTAAAAATTTTGGAAGAATATTGCTCCCCACATGAATTCAAAGAAAATTGGAAGGGCTGGGGGAGAGATTGGTTGTTACATGATGATCAAATTGGCATGATCATTAAATTCAAATACAGTTTTTATCTTAAATTGTCATGGAATTTTTTTTGACTGATGGAAATATGTGTTGACTGACAAAGTTTAGGGGCCCATTTTACAAAAGGACTTACGACTTAAGACCAAATTTAATTCTTCATATAACTTTTTAATTAACATTATATCAAAAATTATTTTTAACTTTTTCAAAGGAATGTGGTAAGATATTTTTACACAAACAATTTCAAAAAGATCTATTAATTTTGCAAAATTTTACAATAATCTGAAGCTTTTGGTCATAGTCGTAAGTTCTTTTGTAAAACGGGCCCCAGATGGTTGTTGGTCTAAATGGCCGAAAGCAGAAAAAAGGTTTCAAGAACTCTACAATACACATAAATCCTTAAATTTCTTTTTTTATTGCCATCTTCAAGTAAAAAAGTGTCTGTGGCCAGAAAATTCTATCAATGCTGGGTCAGAATCAGTCTGCCATTAAGAACTTTCAATTTTGATTGAATTTTGTCTCGAAACTTGTATGTCATTTTCAAAACTTTATTTCAGATTTATGCAAAGTATAGATGTACTAATACAGTATGAGTTAAATGTATGATTTACAAATTACTAAATATGAATTGTCAATGCATACATGTAGGCAGGTAATGTTATGTGAAATCATACATATATATGTATGTAGGTAACTATAATGTCATAACTTCCTGTCTCTGTGAAATACACTTGCCCAAACATGCCATTTATCAATTAATTATGACAGCTGACAAGCAGTAAGTTGAATCCTAAATTGTTAAAATTATTTTTCCATTCTCTTGGGGCTTGCAGAATGCTAGCTGTTACTTTTTTTAAGGATAAATATTCTTGTATGCATTGTTGAACAAAAGTCAATGTTCTAAAAATCAATTATTTATAGAAAAGATTTTTTTTTAATATGAAAAAAAAAATGAAATATAAACCTATTTTCTCCATGACAACTGAAAATTTTTACCCATTGTAAGGGATTCAGTGACTTTATTAGGAGGTATTGACAACATAAAATATGTCATAGTAAAATACACCATCCTAACGTCATTCTCTGAAACAGAAAATCAATATAATTTATGCCAATGGTAAAAAAAAACCAGTTGTTATATCATATTTTTTTAAAAATGTATTTGAAACCAATATAGTTTATTAGTTTAATAGTTTAAAGATGTTTGAGTTGACAGATATAAGGCCTAAAATATAGTCCTTGCAGTCAAAACACATATCTGTCAATATGATCTTGCTTTCAATTTATAAGTATATAGATCTCATTTGTGTGATTCTGGATGGTGCCTATATTGCTCCATAGTGAAATACTGACAAACGTTCTGTGACACAAACATACTGTCATCCGAGACCATATCAAAATGTATACAAAAAAATTGCTAAAAAATTTTTAACTTATACAGAAAGTTTTATGAAAGATCAGCCACATTTTGACCATTGCATGTTTCTTTTAGACCTGATTTTTATGCATATGTTTTTTTCTTTTAGACCTGATTTTTTTACGTATGTGTATTTTTTTTTTCAGGCTCACAATTCATACATACGAGACCAGTGGCTTCATTCAATTCTCTGGAAGGTACGTAGCTCACAGCTGTATAGTAACCCCTGTATGTACTGGACTGTTTTGACAGGACCTGAAATATTTCTGCTTAATGTTTTGACCAAGTGTCACAAAAAGCAGGGTAATTAGCTGAATGAGGCTGCTGGAAATGTATATTATAAATTTATATAATGATTGTGTAAAAACATTTATTGAGGTGCAGGGTGAGGAAAAAATGTGTTATCCACATGTCCTGGATGTCAAATGTAAATCAGCGAATGATGAGTTGATGTCATGTCATTTTGTTACAATATTAGGACAAATTTCTTGCAAACTTGAGTAGAACAATTAGTAAATCATTTTAATTTCTCAGTTTTTTTTTGTGTTGGTTCATTTTTTTTTTATCCTCGATGTAATTTAATTCAATTCTTCCTGGTTCTAAGATACGTCGGTCTGTATATGCTGAAAAAGGATGTACTTCCTTCCCGTAGCTTGCTTAATTCTCACAGTACCACTTTTTTTTTCAAAGTAGAGAGTCGATCTTTGTCTTTCCCTGCATGCATACTAGTGTTGCAACATAAGATTAAAAAAATTTTGCTTATTTTAGCCCATATCTTTGTTGACATAATCATGACTTACAGTTCAAATCCAGGGAGCTAGTTTTTATACACTCAAATGAAATTTTCTGGCAAAATTACTTGTATTATCTTGAGGGCAATAATTGAACAGACAATTTGCAGCAGAGCTTTATTAGAGTATATGTGGTCCCAATGCAATAACGCCCTTAACCAATTAGCTAATGACATGTCATCTGTCACCTCATTTTCCAAACAAAGGTGTAAACATCGGCTGCATTTATGCAGGGTGTATAGGATTAGAATTTGCGTCAATTTGTGGATTAAAAGTACCGTGGTATATAACTGAAATTGCATGTATTACGAGGTACTGTGGAATCATTTTAATGTATTTGGGGCCAATGTTCATGGGCAGGCAAAATATTACAGTCAACCCTTGTTGTCTTGAACTGAATGGGACCAAAGAGAAAACTTTGAGATATCCGAAGATTCCAGATGTCGAGGGTAAAATGCTAAAAAAAATAAGTGGTTGGGACTTCCACATCACTTCGACACATCCATAGTATTCGATCGAGATATCAGTGTTTGAGATACCTAAGTTCTAACGTACTTGTTTGAGGGACATAATTTTGTGGGTTACCTTTTTTTACGACAGATTCAAAGAATCAGTATGTTTACCAAATAAGCGTTCAGGGGATGTCAATTCGTGGTTAAATGAAATCCACAAACAGTGGTCCTACACGAACAGTAATGATTCCACAGCAGATATTTTTTATGCCCCCCTTCGAAGAAGGGAGGGCATATTGCTTTGCTTCTGTCTGTCGGTCGGTCTGTCGGTCCATTTAGTTTCCGTTCATTTTCTTCATAACCGTTGCACATACTGAAATGAAATTTGGTATACAGGTATAACACATGAATATCTAGGTCTAGTTCTGTTTTGGGTACGATCGCACTATAATTGACAGAGTTATGCCCCTTGGACTTAGAAAAATTCCAATTATTTGCAGTTTCCGCTCATTTTCTTTGGAGAGGTTGCACATATTGATATGGAATTTAGTATAAAGATTAGTCAGATGTATATCTAGGTCAAGTTTTGTTTTGGGTATGATCGCACCATAATTGACAGAGTTATGCCCCTTGGACTTAGAAAAATTCCATATTTTTGCAGTTTCCGTTCATTTTCTTTGGAGAGGTTGCATATATTGAAATGGAATTTAGTATACAGATTAGTCAGATGAATATCTTGGTCAAGGTATGTTTTGGGTATGATCACACCATTTTTGACAGAGTTATGCCCTTCTGGACTTAGAAAAATTCCAATTTGTGGAAAAATTCCAATTTGTGGGTGAGGGGGGCATAAGTGTTTTATTTAATGGAGAATGATTGAAACCAGAGTACGAAAAGTTCAATATACATGTAAACAAATCAAACATTTAATCCATTTTTAGAATGAATAGTCTAATGCATATATTCCTGAAATGGTGCTTCTGACCTAAAAAGAGCTAGGTTCACTTTATTCATTTCAAATGCATTTACCAATACAAAGTAGAGATTTAGTGCTTTCATTTCCTATGAAAAAGTTTCCTCTAAGAGTCAGGTTTTGAAAAGCAGGTTTTGTAAAATTGCAATATGTTCTTGAATTTTATAGAAAATGGGTTTATTTGACTACTTTTGGCAAAGAGTATTAAAATAGTTAACCCCACAATTCAAAAGTAAATCAATGGTTATAATCTTGAAAAACAATTCTTTATTACATTATTCAACATATTGGATCACAATTTGGTCTCTATGGATAATATTGGAAAACAGCTTAAATTTTTTGCCATTTTTCAACAGACTTGCATGACTTGAGAAAAATGACATCATAATGTGATTATTTTGTGAGCTCAGTGCTGAAAGCAGAATTTTTAGTGAGGATTTAATTTTGGCATTATTAGCCAGGGTGCCAAGATCGCTAAAATTGAATATTGCTAAAAATTACTTGCGCTTTATTTGTAATAGCTTCTTTAGTGAGCTTTTTAAAATCGCTAAAATTACATCTCGCTAAAAATAAAATACCAATTTTTAAGGATAAATCGTTAAATTTGCGTCTCACTAAAATTTCCACTTATACGGTATACTTCCATCTAGATAACAATTAATGCTCTTGGGGTGGGGTTTGTGTGTTTGAAAATATACCTTTTCTTTATTTACCCTACAGAGTTTTAGTTCCATGAGGACAGATCCAGTTTATTTTTGAAAAATACTACTTAATTAATAGGCCATTAGTCTTTCTAGTTTCCTGCCATTAATTGTTACTCTAATGCATCTATTTGGTAAGATAAAACTGCACTGAATCAATTTATCTTGTGAAAACTGGCATTCAACAATTGATTTGTAATACATCTTGAAGGAAAATGCTCCATTTTGCACAAAAATCTATCACGGTGGCTTACATTTGTAATCAATCTGCATACAGTCGCACTCCTCTTAAGCCGCAGTCCTATGCATTTTAGACAGCACGGTAGGAAAGTCCTTTTAGATATGATTTTTATTTTATTTACGAGACATTTGTCTGGCTTATCACCATGAAGCTCTATACACAGCAAGCAAGGTTTATATCAATTTCTGTCTCACACATGCTTTTACATCTCAACATTTTATATCTATATTCATACCTCTTAAGTTACATTAGTAAATTATAAAACTATGGAGCATGCACTTCTTGTCAGTACACCATACTGGTTTGCAAAGGGATTAAAAACAAAAAAAAATATTAATTGTACACATCATAAGGCTATTCTGAAACCCTAGGTACTTTGTCATTTCTCAGTTCAGTTATTGATTTTTGTGTTCATTAAAACTTTGTCCTGAAAGCAATAATACATTGGGCACATTTATTATTCACCCAGTTGCCTTCTACATTCTGTATCTAGTATTAACACCCCCCTTCTTTATCCTCTCATTACAATAATGATTGACAGCTAAATTCTCCCCTCTGTCAAAAGGGCAGGATAGGACACCCCCTAGTGGATATAATAAGATACAGAAGTTGTGATGTGAATTTGGTGATATGTCAGTACAAAACATAAAACCCGAGAGAGAGAGAGAGAGAGAGAGAGAGAGAGAGAAAGGAGGGGGAGGTTAGCATTAATAATGAATGTCAGAAGGCTTCCTGGTTAATGGCAGCGTAAACTTTTAAATAGGCTTTAAAGTAACAGACTTGTACTAATGAGATGAATTATGAAAAAATTCAAACTTGCTAATTTGATGTACATCTATAAATAAAGGCAGAGATTAAAGAGATATTGCACTTTTCTTAATTCCACTCATCGTAACAGAGCTTTGAATTAAGTTCACAGTGGATTTAAGTACAAAATCTAAGTAACCTATTAAATCTATGCATCCTGACTAGACGTATGAAATATTAATAATACATGGACATCAATTTTTTTTTCTTTCAGAAACATATGTACAAATGTGAAAAATTACTAAAGAATGCAAGGCGACCTGAAGTTCTTGTCAAGGAGATCAAGGTAAACCAAGACCTTTTTGACCATCTTTAAAACATATTATACAATGAACAGAGGATCATTTTTGCCCTTCTAACAATTGATTTCACCCTATCTTTAAATTTGCCCAATCACATGCACTTGTGTTAAAAATCAGTGGACAAAGGTCAAATGTAAGAAAGAATTTTCGTATCTATAGGCCATGTTCAGTGTCCACGTTAGTTGATCATGTTCCCTGCTACTCTATTTGAACTGTGTTCATTGATCTTTTTCAGAACATGATAGACGTTTCTTTGACCACTAACATCCAGGATGCCAGTGTGTATCAGTTTCCTCTGGACCTTGTGTCTGATCTTCTACAGCAGGTAAAGTATATCTTCTACAGCACGTAAAAAATTACCCAGGTGTCGTACTGCATGTAGAATATCCCCTTTCTCCTCCCATGACAAGATATTCAGACGAGGTTTATGGCTGGCTACTGTAGTTTCAGATAATCCAGTTCTTATTTCAAGATCAGTGCATATGATTAGATTTCGGCTCCAATTAAATCGAGTCATTAGATAATTACAGTAATGAGTTTTCCCCATCATTAAATCGCATCTTTTCATAACATTGATCAATAATTGTCAGTCATTAGAAAAACAAAAAGGTTTAGTTGCTTTCATTTTTCAAACTCATCAGAATTCCTGGGTTTATGCAATGACTTGCATTGGTATGGATTTTTCGTATACAGCAATACTGAGTGCATGAATTGATTGAAAATTAATTAATTCGATACCACAAGTCATCATTTACCCAAAGGGTTTGATTGAATTTTTGTATCATTAACAAAATGGAAATAATAAAATCTGATATAATGTATTGTCTGTGGTGAATACAAATCAGCAAAGATAGAGTCGAGTCGTGTTGTGAAGTGTTAGATCATGTTTTCAAAACTGAATCTGATATTTAGATATGGGTCATCATCAAGCCATAGCCAAAGGTAGCTTATATGCAGTATATATAGACTTGTGTGCTTCTTGAGATGAGATCCACGATTTTTAGATTACCAAAGCCTATAGGGCCAAAGTGAGCTTTCTAATTTCTTATTTCCTTTACATGAATTCCATAACAAGTAAAAATGGAGGGGGCTGGAGGGTACTTCTGAACACAGAAGTTTAGGTCTGACATATTTTGTTCAGTTGTTGCTCTGCAGTACAGTAGATTTTGTAATGAACTTCAGTCAAGGCCATGCATGTGGAAGAGGTCATTCCTACAGAAAGGTGAAGTGAAGAGGTTGCTTTTTTAAATTCAAAGTTTAAAATGTTTGTACTTGGGGCAAATATTGCCTATGATTATGGGATTTTCCATATCATAATGAATGGGATTTTTCATATCATAATGAGTTAAAATAAACTATATCTACATTTGGTCAAGTCAGGTCTAAATGCATTGACAATGTCAATTTTTTGTAAAATTACAGAGCTCCCGTATTGGAAATTACAAATGGCTTGTTTTTAGTATGTGCAGTTATTAGTCCAGCTCTGATTTTCTATTAAAGACGGGGCCTTTATTATCAGGATTGAATTGTGGATAAAAGGGTAATGACCACCAATACAAATAAAACAATTAGATTGTCTGGAGCACAGGACAACTGTTGATTGATATCAGTTCTAAGTTCAGATTATTGCCGATTTGTGTCATATATTGGACAGCTGTAGGTTTAACACATTGAGGTGTTAGCTGAGAGTTCATAGAGGTTTAGGAGTAATTTGACATAAAAAAAAATGATTCTAGATGCTGGCAACAGATCATGATAAAAATCCTAATCTATATTAATCATGAAGTAGATTGTTAACTAAAGTGATAAAGCACAGAATTGTTTGTACTCAGTTTATCAACACAATGATCCTAGTTTTCCATTTCGTAGTACTGAATATATCCCGGTTTAATATTTTCCTTCCTAAATAACAAATTGTTCAGAGGAGAATGTTACGCTCTAGGTTTTAATACTGCTTATACATGAAGTGTTTCTATTCAGGCTATTATTTATTTAAAAGAATGCGTAACTTTGGAGTTGCTGTGCTTATCTAAACAAGTGAAACTTAAAAAAATGTTGAAGTGTTTGACAAGCTTCCAAACAAATTTTGTGTATTTGCTTGGCAAAAAGATGACTGCAGATCTACATGAAGTTAATCTTTCTTGTCAGTGCTGGTATACTAAATCCTGGAAAATCCACCGAGTTTTTAACCTCCATCCTACTCGTCTATCTAGGAAAATAATCTTAACATGTCAATACTTCAATTAAATGAAGTCATGATGCTTTCATTAATTAAAATTAAGCATGAAATCATATTTCTCCACACAACCTTTTGAAATCACAAATTCTGGATAAGGACATGTTGACTTATATTGCAAAATTGTTTTTGATAAACTTGTTAATGAAGAGAAGGAGAACTATGTAAGCTGTGATATACTGTATACAGGGTTATTTTCGCCCCGTGTTATTTTCGCCTTTTGAACAATTTTGCCTCGTTTTAAATTCACCCAGTCATAGTTCTGTTTAAGAAATTATGATGTGTAATTTGAATTCACCCTGTTTTAAATTCACCCAATCAAGGAGAGGGTGAAAGGGGCGAAAATAAAACAGGGGCGGAAATTTCCCTGTATACAGTATTTTAATCCTGATTTTATGATGCTGATATTTGATTTTTATGCTTCAAATTTGATTGGCAGAATGCTGATTTTATTACGCGAGTGGCACATGAAAACATCATTGTTGCTCTAGCCCCTCTTCTGGAAAACAACCATCCGACCCAAGAGATCTGTGAATTTTTCAGCAAGGTTGGTTGGATTGTCTCGGTCATATTTTATTGTCATAAACCATTAAAATGTTATTTCTTAAATCAAGCATATAATGCATTATACCACACAGAAAAAATCTAAATAAATGAACCTATTTCAAAAATAGCCTGTTGTGTTTGTACATTTGGCATTGGATTCCAAAATTATGATACTTTTATTTTCAGCATTGTAAAAACAGTCCTCGTTCCAGCATTGTAATAGAATTGTTCACTCCTGTGGTGCAGAGGATTCTCAAACACAACACTGTAAGTATAGGAAGCATTCTGTTATACACATATTGGTGAGAGAAAAAAAAATATCTGTGAAATTGTTATGTAGGTTTTGTTTTCCAAAAGAATTATTTGCCTCATCATGGCCATGACTCCATATTTGCTGGAATCACCTGAGCCGAAGGCATGATAAGTCATATTGATTTGGAATTAACAGATTCAAGTTAGTTCAAATCATGTCCACAAGGGCTATGATGTTTGTTCCACAAAGAGAAAATAAGTTTTACATAGGAATATGTAGGAAAAATATCTGTTAGTTTATATATCTTGTTAAGAACAGCAAAGGAATGAAAAGTTGTACTGATATGAATAAATCCTCATGTAAAGAAGTATCAAGTTTGTCTGGACACAAAAGGCAATCAGAATTTTACAAGGGATAACCATTTACTGGAAAAACCTTCCCTAAATCATAAACAACTGTCAGCTAGAAGAGTTGAAACATAATATGTAACAGTTGTTTCCAGTTTCGAAGCGAAGCACGCTTCATGCCTACATGACAAGTCTGTGTGATTTACACACCAGTAACTCACACTGAACTTAAAAACATTCCTTAAGCATAGTTGCCAACCCACCCGATTTCGTCGGGTCACACCTGATTTTTCAACCTGTAACCCGATTATTTTTTATGACCCGGCGGGTCATGCTTATCACCCGATTTTTGCCGAATATCCCGGAAATCTCCCGATTTTCCGGATTTGGTTCGTCAATTAGGTTGCACTTTTAACTTCCAGTTACAACCCAAGCTTAGATCTGGCCCATCTAGTCATCTAACGTTACGTAAACAATGCCGAGGGATTAATTATCAGTGCAGGTGTAAACAATTAACTGGGTGTTGTTTTGACAAATCCATGTTTGAAGTCAATTAAAATGGCTTCCGATAGAACTAGATCGTTATCAGGGCCAACAGGAACTAATTGAACCAAACACATGTCTCTGATTGAACCAAGAAAAAGAGAAACGATATTTACATGTATGTACATATCAAGGAATCTTGGAAAAAAAAACTTTCATTCTAGATAAAATAAAGTGATCGAAAACAGTGTTGGCCTAACTTCACATTTAAAACATATTGCAGTAGTTAATTAATTAAGAGAGAGGAAAAATAACTTCAAAACTGAATTTCGAAATTGGTATACTTTAAAATTTAGCAGAAACTGAAAAGACTTTTTGAAAAATGCACACTTACTTCAGGACAATACTGTAATATGAAACCTTCAATTTTCATTTTTAACATGAATTTAAATCAAATTATGTATGAATTTTTTGTCACAGTAAATTAAATCCTTTTTCAATAAAAGAATTCTCATTACACAAATACTTTGTATATATATGTATAAAATTTAATCATGGTAAATATGTCATGAATGTCGTTTCGCGTTATGACCAGATTTTTTACTTTCCAAATCTGGTCATGACCAGATTTTTACATGCTGGAGGTTGGCAAGTATGCTTAAGTATATCTTTTACTGCAGGTAAATTTAAGTATGATATCATAAGTGAAGAAAAATTTGTGAGTTAATTGAATGGTTTTCGGTGGAAGGTAGAGAAACATTTTTTTTTTTTTGCATTACCTGAATTGATGACAATGCATTTCCATGTTAGTTTTTTTTAACAATGAATTATTTCTAGCCCCCCCAGCTTGATTAAACTTGCTGGTATTAATGACTCTTAGGATGTTTACATGTAGTTCTAATAATAATCTACATCATCATAAATGTAAAAAAAAAAATATGCAGTAGGATTACACATGAGTTTTAAGAGAGCATTGACCAAACGTGCAGGGATGCAATGTCCTTTGTTTCTTTGTCAGATATCAATAATTTCTGTAAGACAAATTTGCTAAAATATGTTGATGATATTCTTTAAAGGCAAATTTTTGTAATCGTGAGTAACACTGTGCATTTGATGAAGTACATCTTCATTTGCTTGTATTTTAGGACTTTGGAAAATACCCCAGAATGCGTGGATTTGTCCAGGAGTACATTCAGGCTTTAAATTGTCAAAATGGCGGCTATGATGTGGTTCAAAATTTTGTCAGAAGGTTTGTAAAAATTTAACTGATAAAACTAATCCTATTTCAGAAGTACTCCATGTATATTTCATAAATAATCACTAAAAAAAAGATAGTGATTGTAACAACTTTGAGGAAATGAAAAGTACTGTATGTTTAAAGGTACATGTTAATGTACATGAAGGTACATTTGACCTATATTTTACACAGTGCTTGATATATTTGTGTTTGTTTCTGCAGCATGCACAGCCCGGCCAGTGCCTGTCCACACCCCCGTGTTCTCCCTAACCTGGTCGCCGTGTGTCTGGCCGCCATCTACTCCTGTTTTGAGGAGAAGAAAAAGTAAGTGAGACACCAGAATCTTGTCTAGGATTGTATTTTATTATCTATGCATACTTTGACTATTGTTAATTAATACTGAAGTGAATTATTCTTGATCAGAATTGTGAAAGAAATTACTAAAATGTTCAAGAATCTGATACAGTGGAATCTAATGTATCATAGAATTGAAGTATAACAAATATATCAGACTATTTGACACTTTAAACTTTAACATAACAAGTACGTATCTTGTGTATTCAGATTCCATGCATATTTTTGAGCAGTCATTATTGGAATCTTTTTATTCTTGATCTGACATCTGATCACAGTTATAACATTTATGCATACAGTTCATGTCTGCTTTTGTTTCCATGACAGTTGCCAAGGGAGATAAATAAAACTTGGATTTCTTTTTTTACTGCTAAATAGATGTGGTTTACTTAAATTTATGTTTTATTTTACAGTGCCATGCTGGATAACACCAACGTAGTGTTGGATGTGCAGGAGTGGGAAAATAAACTCTGTTGCTATATTGGAATGTTGGACACCATGTAAGATTATAATGCAAAGCAAACAAACATTTTTTTTTGTTTTACAACTACGAATTAACAGGCTGACATTTTCCTTTCATTAATTATCATAAAAATTGAGAATCATGGAATTAAAACCTTGCATTTAAGCAAGTGTGATAAAATTCCCTTGCTTATTTTGATATAGGTCCACATTCTCAGACTGGCGATTAGTACTAGGGAGTCTTCTACAACCAATTCCATTTCCAAATGAGTAAGAGCTTTATCAACTTATCAAACTTATTTGTATGTAAGCTAGCTTAAGAGTTTGCTGTAACAATGATATTTTGTGTTACAAATTTTGCGAGTAAGCACTTTGCTTCTAATTTGTTTCAAAATAAATACAGTAAAACTAGTTTAGTACGAACATGGATATTTCGAATTTACGGATATAGCAAAGTCATCTTGGAATCCCCAGCTATATAAATTTAATGAATTTCTTATATGGTCATAACGAATTACGGATATAGCGAAGTAATTTCATAGGTCCCAGTGACTTCGTTATAACCGAGTTTTGCTGAATGCTGTTTTCTTATGATATTAAGTGTGTCCTATGATATTTATAGACCATGTAGTCTGTGAGAATTTATTTAGAAAAATGAGTTATCCAGTCTTTGAAAGTTACGTTAAACACAAGAATGTAATTGGTCAACTTAAAAATGATTACCCAGTGAGGCATAACCATTTACTATTGATGACTATTAACAAACATTTCAAAATATTTCTTTTACAGTGCCCTAGCACATGAATTATTTACATCGTAAGTATTACTTTAAATTTTGTGATGTGAAAATGATACATGCATATGTGCGAGTGCTTTTCGAGTTTAAGATAAAATTCTAAATCACTTTTCATCTCTTAAAGCAAAATGAAGAATGTGCTGAAGAACATAGCCTCAGATGAGAAGTGTGACGTCCATCAAACAATCCTGGGGATCCGTGAGGGGAAGGAAGGCTGGTTCCACCTGTATCTACCGGGGACGATAGGCTGTGATGACGAGGGCGAACTCTGGGGCATCATGGTATTGTATACGAATAAATGGAGAATGGAGTTTTCAATCTCTTATTTACTTGTAATGAAGGCAAACAGAAATGTGATACAGTACAAGCCGTTTATTATCATAGATTATTTTTCAGGCCAAAACTTTATAATAACCGACTATGATAATAACCATAGACAGCTGAAATTCATCTCCGAGGTCTGACATGAACATGACTTAATAAATAAGATGCCTGCCGTTTTTACACTATATTTATATAAGTGTTATAGTATGTAATTTCATATTTTTAGGTTTATTTTGAAATACAAGGTAGCTAACATATCATTTTACATTTTTTACTTACTGTTTCAACATTTTGTATAAATAAATTCACTTTCCTAAAGCTTAATAATCTCCGAACTCAATCTTCTAGATGTCTTGGCATCCATCTTGTTCACTTTCATTTTGATCTACTTTCGTTTTTTATTTCTATGATCAATTCAATCTATCAATAATTCGTTGGGTTTTTTTCCATTGCATATTTAATAAAACACAACTAAAAGAGAAAATGTCTATAAAAAGTAAATAAATAGTATATAAAAAAAAGTACAAACGAAAAAACATTCAGATACAAAGATGTAAGTTCAACATTTCAGCATGACACAACTTGCTTACCAATTACATAATATTTACGGTATCAAAATAATGTTACAACATAACAGCACATGCATTAAAATTGTTTGTTTAATTAATTATATTCTTTCTCATTTTTTTTTTTTCAACCTGGAAGTAATATTCAAGCTATTAAGGACAGACGAGACGTTCCTCAATAATAGATAATTTTTTCTAGGAGTTTGTCATTGAAGTATTGCTACTTAAACATGTTTACTCACAAAAAATTGAGGTATCTTACCAGGCATTTCTGCAAGATACCAGGGGTAGTTTTTCTTATATAATCCTTTGGGGATGAAAAATAATTTTCCAATTTCAAATGTTTAAGTGTTTGGATTTTTTAAAAACTTTTAGAAACTGGTTTAGAAATCAGAATTTTATTAAAATTTTGAATATTTTCCATACATTACGAAGATATAAAAAACAGATTTTGAGGAACGTCTCGTCTGACCTTAAGTGTCAGGGAAAAATCATCTCAAACACAAGCCCAATTATTTTCTTCTTTGCACCCAAGCGCTTATTTACACTTAATGGTGCCGTATAATTGAAATTAATTGATACACTGATGAGCATGTAAATCAAAGCCGCTTGGACAGGCTGGTTAAAAAGTTAATTTCACAACACTTCTTAATTAATTGGACAGTTTATAAATTTGATTAATTATGAACATTGATCAGGCAACAAGCGTAAGAAAGCTTGGGTTAATTGACACTAAATTTAGATTCAACACATTTTGGTAAAACACATTTATTATCAATGTACAATTCAACGTAAACAAAAGAAGAAAATAAGATTGAATGGTTTCCTGTTGTTGTGTAATGTACTTTGTGAAATAAACAAACTTCGAGTCATCGCTCAGGTAAGTGCGCTGGAGTGTGACTAATCCCCCTAGAGTTGGGTATTGCGAGTGAAAACCATATTGCGATATATTGCAATATTTTACTTTGAATATTGATTAATTATCATTAATAAATTTGAGCAGAATATTTGAATTGCTGTCAAGTTACAAGACTATTTGAATTTATCTGTAAGTTTTAAAGGGGGGAGGAGTGATAAGATTAATTGCACACATAATAACACTTTACTTTTAATCAATACCTAATTAGATAATAAAACAAAACTCTCTTGGAGAATTTTCAAATTGAAAAAAAAATTATACATAATATATCTTTTTTAGTATAATTTTATTTTTGTTCTGTCTCAGTGAAGTAGCATAAAATGTTATTTAAGATTAAAACATTACATACAAGATGAATATAATTTTATTAATGTTACAGAATAAAATTAAAGCCAGAGAGATATTGTGACCTGTTTTCGTGCGTTTTGGTGTTTTAGTCTAACCCGACCTAATTACACATTATGTCATCGATCAGGAAATGGCCTATATCTGCTAGCTGTTTTAATTTACATGCTCCTGGTATAGCATGACAGTGTTTAAAATGGCATGAAAGTCATTAAAAAAAATAAATTATAGCAACACTGCTACAAGTGAAAACATGGATGACCATTTACTTGACGTTGTAATATGTATCATCGCGATGTCCATCGTGTAGATTCCATGCAAAATTTTGAGAACCACAGACCACATGGTATACACCTTGTAGAAATGTTTTATATATTTTCTTTCATATTAATTTTATTTTAAAGTCTTACCATTAATTATTAATTTAAAATTTATTTTAATTGAATCACAAGCTCTCTCTCTCTCTCTCTCTCTCTCTCTCTCTCTCAGAGAAAGCCGACGAAGTATTCTTTTAAGAGTCTGAAAAAGCCCGAGGAAGTTACAAGTATTATTTCAGCAGTTTCTACAATAATTAAAGTTTTTATATATTTTTATAAATATCGTGAAATACCGGTATCTGATTTTCATATCGCAATATATTATCGTGGTGGAAAATACCGCAATATACCGATATACCGGTAATATTGCACACCCCTAAATCCCCCTCAGTCAAGCCATTGTGTATAGATAAGCGACAGTGCATGGACCACAGGTGTTGACAGCTGTTATCTTTTGTTTTGTTGATTGTCTCGAGAGTGAAAAAGGTGTGAAAAAAATATTACGGACGAAAATTTTCTATTATAGTAACCGAAGTACACACTTTTACCTATGATAATAACGTTAGAAATTAACATTGAATTATTAAGAAATGGTTTTGTGTTTTAAATATCTATGATAAAAAACGGAGTATGATATAAAACCGGTGTTATAATAAACGGCTTGTACTGTACATAATTTCGTAGTTCTGTTTTACTCTCTCTTTGAATTACTTTTTGGGAGAAATAAAATATGTCTGTAAGAAGGTATGTTTTATGTTACATTACATGTTCCTGTGTCGTTGAATATTTTGTATGATAGTACATGATATATTTAATACAGTAATACATGTACCAGTATGTCAACGAATATTTTCTCATTTTAGTTGAAAACTCTGATCAGATGTTGCTGCAAGAGGAAGAAGTTTCTGACAGAACTGAATAAAATGATTGGTCCAGTCATGTTGCTGGCCCTGAGAGAGAATGAGGCAGCCATGGAGGTCTGTATAAAATCTAGAAAACGAGTTGTTTCATGAGCTAAGAGAAATAACTCTTAAAAAGCATCTGCATTGAATAATAACTGGTGATTGATTCAACTTTATTGCTTTCTATCCAGTATTTGTTTTTATATGTCAAATTAAAATTTTAATGGGCATTAATGTAAATCCATGTTTTTGTTCAGTATAATAAGTATGTAAAATATTTTAAGAAGGAAGCTTTTAAAGGTCTTTTTAAGTAGTGTGAAGTTTAATTAACTTGTACCAGTATGTACGACAGGGCATTATACAATGTATTGTATATTGGGTGAAAAAAGTGGGTCATTTGATGGATAGAGGAAAAAAGGTGCAAAAAATTAAAGCACCAACATTCAAAAATAAAAATGATGCAGTTACTGAAATTATGCAGAGAGTCTTACAGTGAAAATCTGCTAAAATGTTGAGTGTCAGTATTTCAACTCTAGTTTTGTTCCCAGTTAAAATATAATCTGATACATGGTATATTGCTTCTTTCTTTGTTGCAATTAACTATTGAAGAATTCCTGTTGTTAACAGGTGCTTTGTGCCATGTTAGAGCTGGAGGTTGTAGAAAATGAGGATCTAAAACTACAAATGGTGACAACATTACAGAGCACCTGTAAAGGCAAACGCATGTACGCTCAACTGTGTGAGAGACAGATCGCTCTCAGAGAACTAGTAAGTAGAGGAAATGTCTCCATAAACAGAGATACTGTTAACATTGTATATATTGAAGGGTACAAAGTTTGACAATTTCATATTTTTGAAACATGGGGATTGAAAACTACGATGAATTAATCATATTTTTAACAATGCTGTTTAATGAGAATATAAAAGTTGACTTGTGAAAACAGAAAAGATTTTGAGTCACGTATGTACATCAAATTTCCACATCTGATTTTCCACCTGTACAGTACATGTAGTTAGATAATATTAATAATCACTTTGTAAGAACTTTTTATACAATTATTTGTATGCTGTGCAGATGGGAAGATTGACTTTCTTTACCTATCAAGGCAGATTTGAACAAAGTGAATATTTTTTTGCAGCAACAAAAGGGAGGACCCAAGAAACTGACCCTGCCCTCCAAGTCCACGGACTCGGACCTAGCTAAGATGCTGAGTTCAGGGTCCTTCGGGAATCTGGAGTGTCTCAGTCTAGCCTTCACACACGTCACCAGCGCGTGTGCTAACGACCTAATCAAACTGCCATCACTTCGCTACCTTAACCTCTGGTCCACACAAGTAAGGATCCTCACATCTAGCAAATTCGATAATAAAATAACGTGTTAGATTTGGCTTTTGTCTATTTTGAAATTGGAACTATTAGTTGTAATACATGTATATTGGATTTTGTAGTTTGGAGACAATGGACTTCAGTTAATATCGGAATATCTACAGAAACTACAAGTTCTTAATCTTTGTGAAACACCTGTAACAGACAAAGGATTGACATGCTTATCAAGTGAGCAACAATTTACATGTAACATATTGTGATATAGTAATCCAACTGAAGATTGTAATTAACACTCAATCAAAGTTGTGGTTAGGGAGTGGGATGGAATTGAAGGGGGTTAACCAATCTCTATCCAGAGTTATTGTTCCACTTATACCTCTGTCAACGTCTAAAAAGTAGTACGAAAGCAGAGGAACGTGATTTATTTTTCAAATGTTGTTTAAAATGGCCCACAAGAAGATTAATGCCTGTACATTTCTATACATGTGTCAATGCTGCAAGTTGTTTGTGTATAAAAACTAAACCATGTTGATATTTAACAGCAATGCGTTTTAAATTTTCCACGTTCTTAATATCCTGCCGAGAAATAATCTCTTATGAGATATTGTTAATAAGTGGTATCTGATTCTAATTCTCATAAATAAACTTACATTTAACATGTTAAGCAAGAGTATAGAAGTTTTACATATATAATTTATGATGCAATATGTAAAAGTAAGGTTTGCCAAAAATCTTGTCATTTAGACGTTGACAGAGGTAATGTAGCAAAGCAAACTATAACTCTGGGTAGAGATTGGGGATTAACATCAAATCATGTCTGTTTTGTGAATAGATGCAAGGTCAAGTTCAGCATTAAGATCATTTCCCATTTATCTCAAGGGGTGACCAGCTTTCAATACTAAATACTGTGAAATCACTCTTTTTTTTTTTGGGGGGGGGGGGGTAATTTCACAATTTCATTGTTTTCAAGGTATTGAGACACCCATGAATTTATGACCAGTGTGAAATGTAAATTTTCATGTTCATTACTACTCAACATTTTCTAACCAGAAAATCAAATCCCTCAAACCAATATTTTTTACCCAAACCTCGAAAATTTGACCTCTAGAAAATGTGTGATTTTACAGTATGACATATTGGAATATCCTTCAGTACTTAACAATGTTTAAATTTTTATTTCAGCTTTAAAGAATCTCAGAAAACTCAATCTTAACAGCACCAGTTTATCCAAATTAACATTTGAAGGACTTGTGGTAAGTTGAACATAAAGTAAAGAAGAGAAGAAAATAATGCTTTCCTGATGTTGGGGTTAAACTAGTTTGCAATGATTAATTTTTGCGATCAAGCCTTTTTATCTGTTGTTAATAGACACAGAGACTTTAAGGATCAGTTTGCAGCAAGAAATTTTTGCTATGACAAGTCCTTTGCGAATTATGCAAAAATTTCTCGCACCACAAATAAAAGTTGGTTTACAGTATATGACGTAAACTTGTTTGAGTTTTGTGTGCCCCTACATATAATCTATTAAAAATGTATCCCTGTCTCTCTGTTCAGGAGAAGCTGCCGGCATTACAGGAATGTGATGTGAGATATACTGATGCCTGGTGATGTCCCCCTGTCCTCCCCCAGTTTATACAGTCATACTTACTATCTCATGTCTCCTGTATGTGACCACCCTCTGTTGTGTGACAGTGAACAAAAGACGGCCAGCAGTTTGTCATCTCAACAGGAATCAGAACTCCCTACAACTGAATGTGTTCCGCTGTATTCCGTAGGATAGAACATGGGAGAATGGAAAAGGAAGAAGATTCTACCACCATGAAATACCTCCGGGAAGGCCCCCATCTCTACCCTTCACTGATGACAAGAACATAATAAGCAGCAGGTCATGTTTTCTGATCATTACTGTGCTTCATGGAGATGATGTATTCAATTTAGTTACAGATTTTTTTAAACTACTTGTTATTAGAAAGTTATCATGTATATTTATTTGCATAATGTGCTCAGATCCCCCTTTGTTGTATTCAGTGTCGGTGTCATTTTCCAATACACAGGGAGGTGCCTGAAGCGAGTGTCAACAAATATTGTTATCTTTTGACAGAGTAGTGTTACTATTTTTATCTCTGTACGTAGCTTTCATTACCATCAGCTGTAAATGACGTTATTAATGTGTACAATTTCATGACTGTCATCAGAGTGATAAATTGTTATTTTTCTCTGTACTTCAGCAAAAATTATACCAGTTTTAATATGCTTTAAGTTTTTTTTTCCTGGATTAGACAACATGTCTAATACATGCAATTTTTATTCACAGTTCATGGATACATTTTTCTACTAGAATCAATACTTTTTTACGCAAATTAAAGAGTAGAAATATTTTTGTTGAAAACATCTTATGTTTGTGTCTGTTTTGTTGTTATATTTTTCGGAAGCCATATGTTGATTTTCTTATTTTATCGCGCATATTAAGTATTGTCTTTCTGTCTCTATGATAAATTCTTTTTTTATCAGGTGCTGATTCTTTAAGAGTGCTATTTGTTTCACCAAAAAATTATTTACATTTTAAAAAGCATTTCCCAATACAAAACAGAAGGAATAAGGGGCCAATTTGCAACAGAGTAAATTTATTTTACTTTTGATAGTTTGAAATTGGGCTTACAAACTCAGTTTATTCGCATTATTCATCTTTTTCTCAGAATATCTTATTTTCCTTGTTTCAAGTTAAACTTTTGGCAATGTACCATTCATTTGATAAAAAAAATAACTCCAAAGTTACCATAATACAGTATGGTCTTTTCTTGTATTTTCTTCACAAGTACAGTGGAGCCTCATTTATCCGGACGCTTTGGTTCCCTGTCAATTTGTCCGGATATGTGAAGTGTTGGGATACCTAAGTTACCAGTTAAACAAGACAAAATAACATTTAAAAATTCTGTTCCAATGAAAAATCGTCCGGGTACTGATGTATCCGGATACCTGAAGGTCCACTGTAGTTATTTTTTCAGAACCAAATTTCATTTTGGAGCATTCAAACTCATTAGTGCATTTCATGTAATTCTGTTTTCTTCCTCAGTTTTGGGGATAGAATTGATTGTTATTATTATCTAGTCACATAATGCCAGATTTGTTGTCAGAGTGTGTGATGGGACAGACCAATAGGGTGTCGGTCTAGGTCAATTTGGAAACCTCTGTGACGTGGTAATATACAGGTGTATATACAGTGTATAGCTTATTGTTGATGGAACCCCCCCTCTTTGTGATCTAAAGTATTTTGTGTAAGAAGGGTGAATGTGTGCATTTTTTTGTGACATTTTGATTGATAGTGTTAATGTACCCATTTACATATAAGCTCATTGAGTGACTGATTGTTTTGAAGGCTTCATTAGCTAGCCATTTGTGTTTATTGTTGGTCTTGTTTTATCTTATATGTACAAGCATTATATCAGTGTTGCTTTAATGTTATGGAATGCTCATCTTTTATTTTCATTTGATTCTAGTCCTACAGATTTTACAGGGGGTAGACTGTACAAGTAATTTATTTCAGCATACTAAAATAATTTATCACAGCTGTATATTATGGAATTATGGAATACTAGGCACCAACATGTACTATCAGTATATTTATTTAATATAAAGGTATGATTTTATGATCATTCTAAATTTAATAGTGCAGTAATGATTGAGCAAAGCTATCACACAGACACATTTCTATATGATTTATACAGGGATTTACACAGATTCTGTATACAGCAACATCATGATTTCTCCCACTTGCCCCAAGTCCAAGAACTTATTTTATAGAATTTCTACCAATTTCTTTATGAAGATGCTTTACATTTCTGGCATAATTGTGCTCACTTAATATAAATTATAATAAAAAGGAACAAAAAGTTGATCAGCATGCAATAATGATCCAGCAAAGGACAAGGCTAAGATTCCTATTTGTGCCTCCTGGTTTGGGGTGTTCTTTAGAGTGATGCAATAATTTATCAATAAAAACCTATTGTTGTCCCTGCCACAAAATGAGTGTTGGTTTCAAGTCATGGGATGCACCGTGGTCACTGGAAGGTCAGAAAATATCTCAATTTCTGAATTTTCTCATTTTTATGCAAATTTTCGATTCTGCAGTATATTTTGTTTCAGAAGACAAAGCACAAGCTTGCCTATCTAACAAATTTAAATATTTTATACACAAGTATCAGATGCATCTTCTGTATAAAAATCTCACATAGGCAAGCTTGTGCTTTATGTTTTCCAAAGTGAAAAGTATCTCAAATTTGACGGAATTCCAACATAACTGAGGAAATTTTTTAAAAAATGTCTTACTTCTGCACGCTTTTTTGCCCTCCGTGTATGTTTCAAATCAATATTGGTACAGTTTTTAAAATGAGTATCATTTTAAGTTCTTAACTACAAGCTGTCACAATTTGAAATGTTTTCCGATTTTTGCGTAAAATAAAGGGCTAGATTCGGCCATTACCATATCTTGTCCTCTACACCATTATCAACTTGTTCCGTAAAATATGTATACACAAGAGTATTTTGATGTAATTATTTTAGAAAGACTTTCATATATTTTATCTAAATCAATCAGGCATTAAACCAAAAATATTTAGGATAATGCACAGAACACAAATTATTGTCGTTATACCAATATCATCACCGACTTTCCAAATTACTGTTAACTATGTGGTGTTTTGTGTAAATCTTAAAGCATTATCATTGATATTGCATTTCTAGTCAATTTTTTCCACATGATCTTATAAACTACAAGTTGCTCTATTAGTCTATATGGTGCCTTAATTTTCATACTTCTGTCATTAAATTCATTTTATTTATTACTCTGATTAAAAAGAAGGAAAAAAATCCATCATGGTAAAATGTGTTATCCTTTTAATTGTGGCAATATGTGTTTTATTTCAATCAACTTTTTTTTAATAGGCTGCATACACATAGAGTTATTTTATTTTATGAAATTTTAGGTAATATGGTTAACACATTGGAGTGCAATTTCATGTACAGGTCATTTCAATATATATATAATTCATGTCTGTGTTTATCCCACCCACATCAACGTAGGCATTTCATGTGTCAGTTCCTACAGATTTCTATAAGGTTAACTTTGATTGTTTACAAGGCTTTTCAGAGCTGAATTCTTTTACTAGAGCCTCTTTGTTAGACTTCATCTTTAGAATCGTATCAAGAAAAGGGGAATTGACCTTTTCTTGGGGCTGTATTTAATTACAAGCTTGCATTGTATTGCAGTTTGATATCAGAAGATGGGTTGACCAGTTTTTCAATGTGTCTGCATTTTTTTTTGCTACATATGAGAGTGCCATGAACTTTAGATGTTCTGTGATAATTGTTGTTTTTAGCCATTCCAGTTGTACCATTTATGTTACAAGCATGAACAAATTGTTAGGTGGAATTCCCAATCATAATGTTCCTGTCTAGACAAGTAGATTCTAAGAATTTGAACTTTTTTGCATTTTGATGAGAAACTATAGATCAGAAATTAATATAAAGTATTTTCAGAATGATGGGTAATTTTTTATGTTTATTGTACTGTACACATTGATCTTTGTATTGAAATTAAAAAAAAAAAATAGTTGTTGTTTGGAATGGCCATCTGAAAAGACAATTCATCTTCATAAGAGAGAGGTCAAGATCTAGGAATTAGGATGTATAGTATTTACACAATTTTTTTTTTCAATGTAATCATGAACATTTTTTTCACAGCAGTTTTTTTTTTTATTTTATAAAATAATCAAACTTAACCCCCCCATTTTTGAAAAAAGTAAAACTCATAGTTTTCACATTTACATACTCATTCATAGAAAATACTTTGTAATGTATGTATGCTACACAAGAAATCCTACAAGTTTTAAAAAACTAGCTGATCATGATTTTGATTTGTTTAAAGTTAAGAATTTATACAATTATGAGACTAAAAATTTTACTAATTGTTCATGGAATACATTTATTTGAATTAAAATTCAGGGTATTTCATAATGTCATTCTATTAGATTGAAGGATTAACAACTAGATCTTGACCTAAAATTCATATAAATGATCAATGCAATTATTTTCTTAAATTAGGATGTTTCAAGCTTAATGTGCAAAATAGCATTGTTGGTTTCAATATTATGTAGAGAAGGCAGTAGAGAAATTGTCATCAGAATTAAGACTTTTCATAGCTATTACTTTGCTTTTATTAAATGTTGCGTGCTTTTTCATATGTTATTTGTCAAACATGATCTGATAATAAACGTTTTAAAACATTCATAAGGTTTCATCTTGATAGTCAGTGTGGTTCATCAACATGAAAAAAATTACCAAATTTATTATGGGCGATCATGCAGAGGGCATATTTTGGACAAGCAGTTTTACATTGAAGAGCTGATACATGTGTAGCCTAATAATGAGGTCACTATGCTGCCCTAAGAACCTCCAGCTTACAAATTAACTTGAAATTTAAGGAAGTAATATAGACTTTATCTGGAGAATTTTATTTGCCCCATTTTACTGATCCTTCTTCATCCCTTGGCACATCTCTGTAATGTTACAGAAATAATGTTAGAATGTCATGCAGGGTATGGCCAGGTTAACTGACAACACTTTTTATATCATATAATATTTCAAATAGTGTAAAAAGTAAATTTTTAGCTCACGTTGATGAAGTCAAGATGAGCTTATGTTATACCCCCCAGTGTCCGCACTAGCATCGGCATGCAAGTAAAAGGTTTTTAGAGCAGTTTCATCCCAAAATAACTACAGGCTCTAAATGGACCAACCTTACATGGATGATGCATCTAGGGATGAAACAAACCTTCGGATGCTGGATCTGACCTATATACTTTCCAGTTGAGTGAATTTTAGCCATACTTTAACCAAATTAGACTGGATGATGTATCTAGGCATGAACACTTCCAGACTTACTTTGGATCCTGGATCTGACCCATATTTCCCCATTGAATGTCCATAAATTTCTATTATTATAGCTTCTCACCTGAGTAAATTTGGTCATGCTGTTCTTCACCAGTAATACCTTTTGTGGGGCTCTTGATTTGGATAATATTAAGAATCTACACTTCCCACGGATACTTCAACATAAGTTCAAGTTTTTCTAGCACAGTGGTTTTTGAGAAAATGATATTTAAAGATTTTTTTCCTATATATTTCAATGTAAAACTTGGAATCCTTATTGCAGCCCCACACTACCCCCGTGGGTCATGATTTGAAAAATTTAGAATCTACACTACCCCAAGATGCTTCCACATAAATTTCAGCTTCTCTGGACCAGTAGTGGTTCTTCATCAGATTTTTCCTGTTAAATGTAAAATTTAGATTCCCTATTGCGACCCCCTACCTCTGGGGGTCATGGTTTGAACAATTTAGAATCTACACTACCCCAGGAGGCTTCCACATAAATTTCAGCTTTCCTGGCCCAGTGGTTCTTCAGAAGAGGATTTTTCCTGTATATTTCAATGTAAAACTTGGATTCCCTATTGCAGCCCAGCCCTACCCCCGGGGTCATGGTTTGAACAATTTAAAATCTACACTACCGCAGGATGCTTCCACATAACTTTCAGCTTTTCTAGCCCAGTGGTTCATCAGAAGATGATTTTTTAATGACCCCACCCTATTTTTGTCTTTTCTTGACTATCTCCCCTTGTGAGGGGACTTGGCCCTTCATTTTAATAATTTAAACTCCCCTTCACCCAAGGATGCTTTGTACCAAGTTTGGTTAAAACTGGTCCAGTGATTCTTGAGAAGAATTTGAAAATGTGAAAAAATTAACAGACGGACGGACAGCTAGACGGATGGACGACGGACAAAATGTGATCAGAAAAGCTTACTTGAGCCTTTGGCTCAGGTGAGTAAATGAAGATCTGTTACTATATGGCCTGTTATTATACCCCCCTTGAAAAGCGGGAGGGTATATAGTAATCGGGATGTCCGTCAGTCTAGCTGTATGTCTGTCTAGCTGTCTGTTCGTTGTTATGCTTTGGGGTACCCACCATTTTATCCGCAACTCCTCTTATACCACTGAATGAAATTTGATGAGACTTTCAGAGAATCTTTATTACATAATGCCATTGTGACCTCTTATTTTACTTTTTGATCCGATGCATATTTTGGGTTTCCCATAGCAAAACATGGAAAATGCCATTATATTCTTACCTATGACGTGAGGTGTGGCGGAGGTATTCCTCTTTACACCTTACTGTAAAACACTAAACATGGACACTGCCATTATATTCATATGGGAGGCGGGGGGTATAATTTCTATCAGCTCACTATAATTTAGTGAGCCGATTGCTCACAGTACCTCTAGTGATTAAACTTGCATTGATGATGCATCGTCTATAAGGATGAACACTTGCTTGGCATGTTAGAACTGAAAGACATCTTGATTTGTGACCAAATCCCATTTCATTCCCAAGAAATTAAAAATCCTTCTTAAACTAAACCTCATGGATATTGATATCGGTATTCACACTGAATAAAAAATATGATATGAGATTTGCATCACAAATACTGTTTTGTTGATGGGAACACTAATTTTACCTTTTTCAAGTTGATTTAAGGCAACCTCAGTTATGTTTATATATAGAACACATTTTTTTAGAAATAATTGTGCATGTTTAATGTGTTCAATTTCCCTCAGGATGTTTTAACCTTAATTTTGCTCTAGTCCTGCAAATCTCATTTTGGAGAAAAATTTTATGATCACTTTCAGAGTGTGAGAGTTATCTCTTTATAGATAGAAAGGTAGGTCTAGAGCATAATGTAATGGTCTGCTTCCAATTGAAATAGATTTCAAATACAGATATACAGTAAAATTTGCTTGGTACAAACACGGATATTGCGAATTCATGGATATAGTAAAGTTATCTTGGATCCCCAGTGATTAGAATTTCTGCTCTAGAGCCAAGAAGTTAGGAGTTTTATAATCCTTACATCATGGGTTCAAATCCTTCTATGACAAGTGGATACAGGTCCTTGTGATGAGACAGTATAAACCGAGATCCCCTGTCGCATTAGGTGCTGGCACAAAAAAGATCCCTCACTGCTCAATGGCCGTATGTGCCAAGTAATAGGACAGAATTTGTACCCTTCCAATTGCAAGTGGTGGCATCTCAATATGAGTGAAAAATTCTCAAAAGGGATGTTTAAGAAGACAAACAAATTAAACAATAAGGGTTCAGGATAAAGTACATGTAGTAGTGCACACTACATGTAATCACTCTGGGAAAATTCAAAACATAATGAAATGGATATACATGTAAGTGGTTCATCAAAAAATAATTTCCCTTCAATTAAAGACTTTTTACCATAAATAAATAAAACTTCTTACATATTTGATTTGTTTTTAATTATGAAATGGTATTAAATTAAAATATATATGTATTTATACTGCTGGCAAAAGGTTTTTTTTTATAAAATGAGGACTGCAAGATGAGACATGGTTGTTCTCCTTGAGGACACAAAGATAATGTCAAAATAGTACAAAACAATATTAAAAGAACCAACATTGAAAAACAATTTCAAGTACAGATTTTGTGACAGTTTAAGAATATTACCAGATATCTTTTAGAATTAGAAATACATGTATAACATCATTAAAAACATGGCACTCATGAGGTCAAAAAAACATATCTCTAAAAATCCTCATTGGTATTAGAACAAGGTGCTTATAGTGCCAAATATTAGATTTCCATAATTTATCAAATAGATAATAAAGAAATATTGAACCTAGGAACATATACTTTATTGATGAAGTACCGGTACTTGCATTCTTGGTAACAAATACACATGTAATTATTCAGCTGTTATTAGAAAACTGCAAATAAAAAATATTCAATGCAGTTAAAAAAAAAAATTATTTCATTGTGTTAAATTAAACAATGTGAGAGTATTTGTCAAAATATCTTTTAAAAAAAAACTGTACTGCCCTGTTCACACAGAGTTAATTAAAATGAAATTTAAGCTGAACAGTATTCACAAGGAAAACTTAAAATAATGTGATTTAGTTTAATTAAAATTAATTTACTGCACATTTGGCATATCAATCAAAACAATCTAGTATTTAATATCAGATCACTCTAGATACCACGTATGATATCACAACACTTTGTATATAAAAAAAGAATAAGAATCAAATGCAAATCAGAGGGCAATTGCATACAGTACATATAATCACTTCTTTGGAGCAGTTACAAACACAAGTATTACCAGGTTTCACAAAAAGAGATGCATTCCTCAATCCAATACGTACCGTATACTGGGAAAATTTTGCCCCCATTTAAATTTTGCCCCATCATAGGTGGGTCACCCAGTGAATTTAAAATGCAGTGAATTTAAAGGAAACAGCATAATTTCTTAAAAGAAACTGTGACTGGGTGAATTTTAATGGGGCAAAATTGTTTGCAAGTGTCAAAAAGCGTAAAAAAGTAAAAATAACCCTGTGCAGAGTAATTTTAAATATTTGTCTTTACTTTCAGCTGATTTCAAGTTTCTTGAATACAAAATGATAAATTGATGGGAAGAAATAATTTGCATAGAGTGATGAGAATTTCATGCATGTAGTTGACCAATCAGAGACATGTCTCCTTAGTAACCAGGTGGAATGATGGGGTCTCCGTAAGCACACCTGGACTCTATAGCCAGGTTATAGTCGTTCCCTTTCCCTCCATCATAGGCACTGGTCACAATCCTCAACCAGCCATGTTCACCCTAAAATGGAGAAAGTCAATGTCTGGCATGCATCTTCTTTAAAGCATTGTTAACATACAAAAGAAGAAATGATTGTCCAGAATCACAATTCATCTACAGGGATTCAATTTTATTTTTGTTTTTATAAACTAATGTAAATTTTCTTATTTTGAGTGATATTTGGACTTAATATTTTCAAAAAATGCTTCTTTGAATAATTTGGGGTTCAAACTATTTTTAGTATTTGGAGTTGCCTTTGTTGACAACACTGACAACCAATCAGTGAATTCCTTACCCAGGGGTCTCCCCAGGAGTTCCTTACGATCCAGTATTCTGTTTTTGTGGCTGGATCAAATCCCCAGCCTGCTACTGATACAATGTGGTTTACCTGATGAAAATATAAGGAAATTTGATTATGGATTATTATTTGCACATTGTATAACATTTTTCTGATGCTGTAAACTTAAATTTTCATTACCATCGGCATAAATTTCTTTTCTGTATATATTCCACCAGTGTATGCTTCTAGTTTATCAGTAGCATCAATTCCACAACTGAAAAAAGAACATATAAAATACATGTAATTAAGTGGAAAACATCGCAAAATTACATGTAAATGTTACATTTTGCAACCTTTACTGAAATAAAGTATATACAGACAGAAGGAAATGATAGCAATTAGACTACCTAAGTATGAACTCAAACTGAACTCAAATTTAAAACAAAATTTTATCGTTGAGACATAAAGCTAATACTTATTTCCCAAGAAATGCTAACAATTTTTTAGAATTCCTATCATTTTCCCACTCTCTTGAGAAAGATATTTCCCATTTTTGCTGCCCCTGGGACAACAGGGTGAAGCTTTGCGATGTATTTCTGTTCAAAAGGATTTTAGAATGTTAAAGTGCAAAAATCTTTCAGATGTTGACAGTCAAAATGGAGGTGCTGACATGCACAGATACACTGACAGATCACGACATGATTCCAATAGGTCTCCTCCATCTGGGGCCCTTAATATGTTATCATTATTTAATTAGATAATATCATGTTTTTCTTTTTCCAGCTGCACTCTTCTCTTGTGTGTATTAAAGAAATTACATGGACTAATATCAATTTTCTGAATCTAACCTGATTGGACCATTTTTATAAATTTCAGCCATCATTTTATCTCGACCTTTTACTGTTCCGTAGTCTGAGACCTTCCATAGGGTGTAGTTATTCAGCTGGAAACATTTTCCAAATGTTACACAGGTTCCACACTGGTTAAACGTATCACATTCTGTAATTTCAAAGTACAACAAAATTAATTAAAGGCAGACATTAATAAAAATTCATTGCAATACTTTTTATGCCCTCTGTAATCAAAGGTTTGGGGGTATATAGTTTTAGTCGCGTCCGTCCATCTCTCTGTCTTATATGCTGTTTTTCAGTCTGTTTGTCCACAAAAAACTTTAACCTTGTCCATAACTTTTGATTTAGTGGAGCAGTATGACTTTCATATTTTACATGTGTATTCCTTGTGACGAGACCTTTCTTTAGTTCCATCAGATTCGACCTTTTGAACTTGACCTTAGATTTTGACCCACTTTACACAAAAATTCCAAACTTTTACTTTGGTCATAACTTTTGAACAGTAGATACAAAGACTTTCATACTTCACACAGTCATGTATATTTTGTAGCAAGACCTTATATTGGATACCAACAACTTTGACCTTTTGATCTTGACCTTTGAGATTTCTGTACTTATGAAAAAACTTTAATCTTGGCCAAAACTTTTAAACAGTAATGACTAGGGCTTTCATACTTCAAATTTGTAATCCTTTAAGAGAATTTCTTTCATCAGATACCAAGAACTTTGACCGATTGACCTTGATCTTGGTGTTTGGCCTACTTTTATAAAGAAACCTTTACAATAACTTTTGGAGGGTAAGAACTAGGGTTTTCAGACTTCAAATACTTAATCCTTGTGACAAAACCTTTCATTTGTTACAAAGAACTTTGACCCTTTGACCTTGAACTTGGAGTTTGACCTACTTTTTTTTTTTAATCTTAATTTGGCCATGATTTTTGAATGGTTAGTTCTAGGGCTTTCATACTTAACATATTTAATCCTTTTGACAAGACCACTGTCTTAAGAAACCAACAACTTTGACCCTTTGACCTTGGAGTTTCACTTACTTTTCAAACACTTATCATTGGCCATATCTTTTGAACAATGGTGCTAGTGCTTTCATATTTCACAATGTATTTCTTGTGAGAACAGAGGCATCAGTGTTTCACAATCACATCTTACTGTCATTGTAAGAGTGCAATCACTTGCACTTTATCAGTTTTAGACATTTGAATGAAGTCATTTTTGTGTCATGTTGGATAAGAGAAATCATGGAATTTTTCAATAATTGCTCACAAGAACAAAAGGCACACCCTATTACCGGCAACTGGGGCGACAGACAGCAAAGTTGTTTTTTGCTATGACAGAGACCTGATTTATATTATATTTTTGACTGTTTATAACATTCATTTACTTTCGTTTGGTGGTTTCCCATTTTGATCATACCATAAACTATTTTTTCTGTTGAATATGAAACTATGATTTTTTATTAAAACAAAATAAGTACAGAATAAAGTTAAATTTCAATCATTGTTCAAGAAAAATTGGTCAAACTGAGCTTATATAATTAACAGTGCTACTCCTAGGTCATATTTCTTGTTGTACCTTGTCTTCGACCCACTGGGGGCTTCAGTCCAGCCGCCAGACCGACTGCCTTCTACTGCACCCTCCCCCCGTTTCAAAATTCCTGGATTCGCCACTGTGTATCTTAGTGTAGTCTACTTGTGTGCCAATTATACATGTATTGAAATCAGACTATAATTGTAGAAGTAGCGTTTTAAAGGAACTTCACAGAAATCCCATTTTTAGGTAACCATGGCAACACTGTTCATCAAAATCAAAATCCAATCCATTAAATTATGTATCTTTGTGTAGTCTACTTGTGTGCAAAGTTAAATTGAAATCAGACCAAAACTGTAGGAGGAGGCGCATTTTAAAAGAATTTCACAGAAATTTCTATTTCTAGTAAACATGGCAACATCGTTCATCAAAATTAAAACCAATGCACTACATTATGTATCTTAGTGTAGTCAATCATTAAGAACAGAAAACAAGACAATTTCTCCCTTAAAAATGTCTTCAAATTGTTCATATTTCAAACATAACGTCATGCAAGTGGATTGATACATTTTTGACGAAATTAAGTCATTGTGACATAGGCAACTCAGGTTATACAATTTAGATTTTTTTTTCCAATCAAATGAGGCATTACAACCAAAATTAAATGATATTTCAGTAAAGCCTATCATTCAAAATAAGAGCTTGATTTGCTATCAATTAAAATGCTTATTCTCTCAAAATTTTCCTTATTTACTTTGATCCTTTGCCTGATAGTTGTTGCAGGTTTCGTCTGGTATGCCGTGTGAGTGGGCGTACTTCCACACGCCCACGTCGTCCCCTCCCTCACAACTTCCTGCTCCCCCACAGTCTATCACGTGCTGCACTGACAGGTATGCTGACGGCCAGGCACCTTTACGCTTGATGTTGATTCTGTCGGCTAAAGCACTGGTGGAGCCCATTCCCCAGCAAGATCCACAGTCTGGGGGGAAAAAAGATATCTCAGAATTATTACATATCTCAAAAAATAGACAAAAAGTTATAATCCTCAACCAAATAACCTTGTCCTTGCTTTCTTAGGAGATTTTTTTTTTAAAATTCCTACATATTCCTATAAAATTTTCTAAATGAATTTTCCTCTATTTATTCCCCATTCAAAACTTTGATTCCCCAATGATGGCTACATCCTGACCAGAAAAGACCAATTTGATTCAATCAAACCTGAATCGACAATTCATAGGAATGGTCGTATATGAATATGACTCCTATTGTTATACCCTTATATATATCTTTCTATATATTTATTACTTATAAAAAGTCCAACAAAAGAAATGTTTATTACATTGGTCTAACAATTTCACTGTTGACCGGCCTGCCGGTCCAACATAAGAATTGTTAGACCGCAACGTCACTGCTACGTCACAAGTAATTAATCATCGTTCAATATCGGCGACACGGAAATAGCCGAAGTTAAGAGCTGTAAGAGTTGTTGCTTCTAGCAAGGAAGAAGGGAAGAGTATATGTTTTGTGATAAATAGTTTTTGTGATATAATAAAAATATAATTAATTTTGTTCTTTCTCAGCTATTGTTTTATATTTACTGATTAAGCCATAATTTTCCATATAAAGTAATGATAATATAGTGTGTATTGATTAAATCTCAAGTGAGCACTGAAGGGTATAACAAAACAGTTATAGACTGGGATTCGGGCAACATATGATTTGTTGGACCTGAAGGTGAAAATGTTGGCCTTGGCCTGCGGCCTCGGGCAACATCTTCACCTTCAGGTCCAACAAATCATATGTTGCCCTCATAACCAGTCAATAACCGTATATTATTAATTCTACTTTTTTCTTCAGAAATATAAGAATTTCAATTTTTCATGAAATTTCCGACTGCAAAAATTACACTACATGGGGATGCTGGAAATATCGAGAAGTCAACCTGAGGCTATAATTCTTTTAATCAGATCAATTTTCAAATAATTTTCCTAACTTTGTCCAATATAAAACTTTGGCCCTCTTTACAGACCCATCCTACCCCTAAGGGGCCCCAATTGAAATAACCATTAAAGAAAAATTATATTACTTTTACTTGAGATTTTTTGCTTGGTCAGGCACCCACAGAGATTGAACGAGAAATGTAATGGGTGTGTGCAACTTCCAATATTTTTCATTTATTTCAAAATAAAAAACACATTTTAATTACTTCCTGTAGATTAAATGATTTTATTTCAAACTGTTAAAGATGACGGAGATTTAGAGGAAATGGTTATCACACATGTTTTCTGTCTCGCACTTCCACTTTTAAAATAAACTAAGCTCAACAGACAATACACTGTATTTATGTCCAAATATGACCATACAAGATAAACTTGCACAAGGGAAATACTTTTGCATATATACTTTTTATGTTGTGTATTGTCACTTACACTGAGGAATGTGTTGGTTTCTTAGTGGTACATGTTCTACAGTAGTGAGTGTATTACTGTAAACCAACTTTTATTCGCGACGACTTTATTTCGCGATTTACCGGGGTTAAACTAGTTCGCAACGATTTATTTTCACGATCAAGCCTGTTAAGATCTTTTGTTAATAGATATAGAGACTTTAAGGACAGGTTCGCGGCTAGCTGCAGATCTGTAACGTTATGGTTTTATATATTTGTCTTGGACCATAACGCTACAGATCCCGTAGTGCAAAAAAGTTGCAATTTACGGCGCAATATTTTTTGCGCTCTTTTGGGGAGAATTTCTCCACTTCCTAGCTTTGGTCAATCAACTACCTTTCACGTTCTAATTCTAGACACATTCTGTGGCCAATATGTATAGTTTATCCACCTCCCAACCATTTATAGTTGTCTCTACAGGCAATAAACTCGCTGGATATGAATTTTCAGTAGTCTAACAAATAATTTTAATCAAGCGAGTTTATCACTTGTAGAGACGACTATAAAGGGTTGGGAGATGGATAAAATATACAGATTAATTAAATAATGTGTCTAGAATTAGGGGTTGAAAGGTAGTTGATTGAACGATGCTGGAAAGTGGAAAAATTCTCTCCAAAAGAGCGCAAAAAATATTGCGCCGTAAATTGCACCTTTTTTGCACTAGGGGATCTGTAGCGTTATGGTCAAAGACAAATATATAAAACCATAACGCTACAGATCTGCAGCTAGTTCGCGGTGAGAAATATTTGCGATGACGAGGCTCTCGCGAACTTCACTAAAATTTCTCGCATGCGAATAAAAGTTGGTTTACAGTATTAGTTACATAGTCTTTTAATGACAGAGTACGGGATGATACCTGGTTAGTAAATTTCATACCTGACGAGGGGGAGCCAAGTCAGGTATGAAATTTACTAACCAGGTATCATCCCATACCCTGTCACTAAAAAACTATGTAACGAATTTACCCCACCGATGTAACATTTACGTATTATCTGTGGTTTACAATTGTTTTTCTCTGGTACATGCTTCATCACGTTATACTGTGCCTATTATGACATCACGTTGTGTCAGATACACAATAAATCAACCACGTATTGATTCACAGTTGACTGTGTATTAGTAATCAACCTCCTTCATGTGACAGACTTCCTTCAACCAATCGTAAGCCAAGATTTTGTCGAAAAATCAACAGAGATGGGGTAATGTCGCTTGTTGGTTCCTAGTGTATCACACAAGTATATTGTGTCACACTGGTTCTTAGTGGTACATGTACTACACTAGTGTATTATCACTTACACTGAGGCATGTGTTGGTTCCCTGTGTATTACACTAGTGTATTGTATCACACTTTCTAGTGGTACATGTACTGTGATAATTCAATAAGGATTGGGCAACAGGCAAGGCCTATGTACAACCTCTCCTTATGTACTACAGTAGTGTGTGTATTGTCACTTACACTGAGGAATGTGTTGGTTCCCTGTGTATTACAGTACTGTGTTGTCACTTACACTGAGGAATATGTTGGTTCCCTGTGTACACAAAGGCATTGTCACTTACACTGAGGAATGTGTTGGTTCATATTTAGTGTATTGTCACTTACCTTAGGAATGTGTTGGTTCCCTGTGTATTACATTAGTGTATTGTCACTTACACTGAGGAATATGTTGGTTCCCAGTGTATTACAGTATTGTATTGTCACTTAATCTGAGGAATGTGTTGGTTCCCAGTGTATTACATTAGTGTATTGTCACTTACACTGAGGAAATCAACTTCCCTGTGTATTACAAAGGGTTACTTACACTGAGAAAAATTTGGAAATGTGTATTACATTAGTGTATTGTCCTTACACAAAGGAATGTGTTAATTCCCAGTGTATCACAATCGTGTACTGCACAAGATGTTTGTTCCCTGAAAAATCACAGAGATGAGGAATGTGTTGGTTGTGTTCCAGTAGTGTATCACACAAGTGTATTGTGTCACACTTGTCACTTACACTGAGGAATGTGTACATGTACTACACTAGTGTATTTTCACTTACACTGAGGAATGTGTTGGTTCCCTGTGTATTACATTAGTGTATTGTATCACACTTTGTGTGGTACATGTACTACAGTGTAGTCACTTACACTTTAAACATATTTTATGTGTTGTAATTACAATAAGGAATGTGTTGTTCCCAGGCAAGGCCTATGTACAACCTCTCCTTATGTACTACAGTAGTGTGTGTATTGTCACTTACACTGAGGAATGTGTTGGTTCCCTGTGTATTACAGTACTGTGTTGTCACTTACACTGAGGAATATGTTGGTTCCCTGTGTATTACATTAGTGTATTGTCACTTACACTGAGGAATGTGTTGGTTCCCTGTGTATTACATTAGTGTATTGTCACTTACACTGAGGAATGTGTTGGTTCCCAGTGTATTACAGTAGTGTGTTGTCACTTACACTGAGGCATATGTTGGTTCCCTGTGTATTACATAAGTGTATTGTCACTTACACTGCGGAATGTGTTGGTTCCCAGTGTATTACATTAGTGTATTGTCACTTACACTGAGGAATGTGTTGGTTCCCAGTGTATTACAGTAGTGTGTTGTCACTTACACTGAGGAATGTGTTGGTTCCCAGTGTATTACAGTAGCATATTGTCACTTACACTGAGGAATGTGTTGGTTCCCAGTGTATTACATTAGTGTATTGTCACTTACACTGAGGAATGTGTTGGTTCCCAGTGTATTACAGTAGTATATTGTCACTTACACTGAGGAATGTGTTGGTACCTTGTGTATTACAGTAGTGTGTTGTCACTTACACTGAGGAATGTGTTGGTTCCCAGTGTATTACATTAGTGTATTGTCACTTACACTGAGGAATGTGTTAATTCCCAGTGTATCACAATAGTGTACTGTCACTTACACTGAGGAATGTGTTGGTTCCCAGTGTATTACATTAGTATTACATTATTACATTAGTGGTATTGTCACTTACACTGAGGAATGTGTTGGTTCCCTGTGTATTACATTAGTGTATTGTCACTTACACTGAGGAATGTGTTGGTTCCCAGTGTATTACATTAGTGTATTGTCACTTACACTGAGGAATGTGTTGGTTCCCTGTGTATTACATTAGTGTATTGTCACTTACACTGAGGAATGTGTTGGTTCCCAGTGTATTACATTAGTGTATTGTCACTTACACTGAGGAATGTGTTGGTTTCCAGTGTATTACATTAGCGTATTGTATTGTCACTTACACTGAGGAATGTGTTAGTTCCCAGTGTATTACAGTAGCGTATTGTCACTTACACTGAGGAACGTGTTGGTTCCCAGTGTATTACATTAGTGTATTGTCACTTACACTGAGGAATGTGTTGGTTCCCTGTGTATTACATTAGTGTATTGTCACTTACACTGAGGAATGTGTTGGTTCCCAGTGTATTACATTAGTGTATTGTCACTTACACTGAGGAATGTGTTGGTTCCCAGTGTATTACATTAATGTATTGTCACTTACACTGAGGAATGTGTTGGTTCCCAGTGTATTACATTAGTGTATTGTCACTTACACTGAGGAATGTGTTGGTACCTTGTGTATTACAGTAGTGTATTGTCACTTACACTGAGGAATGCATTGGTTCCTTGTGTATTACATTAGTGTATTGTCACTTTCACTGAGGAATGTGTTGGTTCCCTGTGTATTACATGAGTGTATTGTCACTTACACTGAGGAATGTGCTGGTTCCTAGTGTATTACAGTAGTGTGTTGTCACTTACACTGAGGAATGTGTTGGTTCCTTGTGGTACTACAGTAGTTTGTTCCATTGATGTTTCTCCAGTCCCAGCTTTTAGGGAGGGTAGTCATGTCCATATACTCATGTGGACGAGGTTTTGTTCTAAAAAAAAAAATAACCCAAAATTCTAAATATTGTTAATCAGATTAATTAAATAGTTTCTAGTAAACTATGGTTAGTAACAACTCTAAAGGTTTAAGTTAACAATAGAACTAATTTATCAAATACAAGAGGACCATAGGCCACACCACTCACCTGGGTAACTTTGGCCATGCTGTTTTTTTCCCTTTTAATACCTATTGTGACCCCACCCTACCCCCAGGGGTCAAGTTTTTGACAATTTAGAATCTACGCTACCCCAGGATGCTTCCACATATGTTTCAGCTTTTCTGGCCCAGTGGTACTCGAGGAGAAGATTTTTAAAGATTTCTCCTATCTATTTCAATGTGAAACTTGGATTCCCTATCGTGGCCCACATACCCTACCTCCAGGGAATGTTTTTAACAATTCAGAATCTACACTCCCCCCAGGATGCTTCCACATAAGTTTAAGCTTTTCTGGCTAGACAGACGAATGGATGACAGACAACAGATAATCAGAAAAGCTCACTTGAGCTTTCAGCTCAGATGAGCTAATAAGACTGTTAATTTAGCTTAGTTTTGTGCATTTGACATACCATGCACCTGTCAATCTTTCTGTATAACTTATTTACCCCTGTTTATACTTACAAATGCTAAAATTATGCTAAATTTATGCTAATTCCTGAACTGCCTGGTATAATGTATCTTATTCATGTTATTCTTGGTTATAGTTTACAAACTTATCTTCGGCTGGTACATGTTTGTTTACCCTATACCTTTTATGACATCATGTGACTGACTTAATAGAGTACATAAATCCACCCATTGTCTCTTTTGGTTTAATAGCTTTTTTTGTTTTGTTTTTTTGGTAAGATATAATCTAAGAGGAAATATAAATAAGGAACAAATACATGTGTCTCCAAAGTCATTTTGTTTCCAAGTTTGAACATCCAATTCATCGATTATATATCTATTCTTTTTTTGTTAACATGATTATACAACACTTTACAAAAAAGAATGATATTTTGAAAGTGATATCTTATCACAGGATAGGCAAGGAAATGCATTCATCATGTTCATGATAAATCTCTAAAGTTAATCTCAAATATTCAATAAAGGAAATGCTATTACTATTAATTATTTGTCATCCTTGATCCTTTTATAAATTGTTGAAAAGCATCCTGGAGTTTAATTATCAATGATACTGCAAATTTTAAAGGTTCCTGCATAGTATTCTCTTTGGAGAAGTGGACAGGCTTTCGCCTACATCCGTGGATGTAGCAGTGCCAGGAAAGTATTTATATGCCTCCTCCAGAGTGCTTGAGAGTTTTCAAGACATACTCAGTTCTGATTTCCTGCTATAGATATAGTTTTACTCATGAACAGCATTTCCTAATGATAAACTTTAGTCCAGAGACCTCAGGCTCTCAAAAGTCAATTAATCTCCCTCAGATTGATATTTTAGACTTTATATCAGTGTATATTTATATATAAAGTAATTAGCAAGGGCCGCATAAAACAACCGAAAGTTTTTGTTATTTAATTTTAAGTCCTTGCACAGGGGCTTGCTCCCTGCGTGTTATAATTATTTATTATTTTAAAGCAATCATATAGGCCTACGATTTTATTATTACCATATATGAATTTTTTAAAGTAAATAATTAATATACGCCGGGAGCAAGCCCCTGTGGTGCTTATGAACTTATGAAACAAACTGAAAGTGAAAACAAACAACAAATATCTTACCCAACGCGAATTTCCTCAGGAAACATCTTCTTAAAACATGCATGTCGATTGTAGATTTTTGATTCTTGAAGAGAAACCCAATCTGTTTCAATCTGTTGAGACAAAATTGTTCCAAAAACACAACACAAAAACCCAGCAGTGTTTAATGCGCCCATGTTGTTCTCTTCGGTATCATATGACGCAGTCATATGATTTTCCATGCATCACGTGACTTTGTGCTTCCAATATTCGTCACAAAGGAGGTGGTCTAATAAGGGCGCAGAATGTCCATTATAAGCTTAATATATATGACCGTCATATATCGGAAGCTTATAAAATGAAATTTTGACAAACAAAGCTTTTCTGAGAAAATTTTTCTCGGTAAAAATATTCCTAAACATTCAAAAAATTAATTATAGATATTGCCAACTGCACGGAAATTTTTCCTTTAATGTTATCGGTCTTCAACAAAATTAATGAGGGGATTATAGCTCACTGAACTAATACACGGAGATAATTCCATTCACATATCATACCAATGTAAAAGTAAAATCTAGAGGATTGTGGATAACCTGGAATTAGCTTTGGAAGCAGGGATAAAGCTCACTTGACTAACGCACGGGGATTAGTCCCTTCATAACGATTTTAGGGAATTAGTTACATGACAAGGAGCACGTACATGGTGGGTGTGACTGGTCGGCACCTGATTCCACCTCTGATGTTTTGGAGGTCTGTGTTAGTCCTGCTCCTACGTGTATTTTGAATTGTTCTTTGGACTTTTGATCTTGAATACTGTTCGTTATCTTCATATGTTTCACATCTAACGATCTAATGAGTAATGTTACATGTATATACGGAAAATCAGCAGAGGTATAATAAAAGTGTAATTTCACGCTATTACCTACATATGGTGTTTACATCTGCCAACATTCGATACTCAAGATCTTGCTCTATATGTACGATCAATTTTTAAGCTGAGTCAGGCTACTAACAGATAAATTGATGTTACATGGATTTCAACAACCTCGTTTGCAGTCAGCATTTTGTAAATCCTATAGTCGTCATAATGACCTTGTTAGCAAATATGTATTATACAGAGTTACCGTACCTTTTAACGAGGGGTTTGTCTTTTATGCACATGCCGTTTCATAGTAGAGTTCGACTTTTCAACTCGGCGAGCATAGTTTTAACGCTGTTTACGGAGATAAAAGAAAACAAAGACATGCATGCCATATAAGGTTGTGTAGATAAATTATCGAAGAAATAAATGGTAATAAACAGTTCGCCAGTGCATTTCCTCTGAAAATGTAAATGAGTGCGTTTCTGAGGAGAAGGGTTATGAGAGTAATTCGGACTTAGATACCTTGTGTGATAATTATACTATGGGTTAAAAATTTATTTCTGGAAGAAGTCCCTGTGCATGGTAACAATCTAGAAAAAAATCACCAAACTATTATGTTCTAATTTGATTCTGAAGAAGAAACAAGTGAAAATGTGAAGTCTATTACAACTAATTTTCATCAGAAAATCCATCGGCTCTGAAGAAGTTTTCATCTCGTAAATTCAAATGCATTTCAATCCAATGTCACAGAGTTAAACCCCCACCCCACCCGATATTCTGAGACAGAGAGAGAAAGAGAGAGAAAAATGTCTTGTTTTCCCTTTCACTGGTAAGACTAACAAGAGGCCCATGGGCCACATCGCTCACCTGAGAAGCTTTGACCATTTTTACCAGATTTCACCCTTGTTATACATAATGCATCCCCACCCTACCCCACTGATCATAATTTAGACATTTTGAAATCTACACTACCCCATGATCCTTCCATGGGCACATATGTTTCAGCTTTTTTGGCCCAGTGGTTCCTGAGAAGAAGATTTTCAAAAATTTTTCCTATATATTTCTATGTAAAACTTTGATTCCCTATAATGGCCCCGCCCTTCCCCCGGGGGTCATGATTCCTACAATTTAGAATTTACACTACCCCAGAATGCTTCCACATAAGCTTCACTTTTTCTGGCCCAGTGGTTCTTGAGAAGAAAATTTTCAAAGAATTTTCCTATATATTTCTATATAAAACTTTGATTCCCCATTGTGGCCCCGCCCTTCCCCCGGGTGTCATTATTTGAACAATTTAGATCTACATTATACCAGGATGCTTCCACATAAGTTTCAGCTTTTCTGGCCCAGTGGTTCTTGAGAAGAAGATTTTCAAAGATTTTTCCTATATATTTCTATGTAAAACTTTGATACCCCATTGTAGCCCCACCCTTCCCCCGGGGGTCATGATTTGAACAATTTAGAATCTACATTATACCAGGATGCTTCCATATAAGTTTCAGCTTTTCTGGCCCAGTGGTTCTTGAGAAGAAGATTTTCAAAGATTTTTCCTATATATTTCTATATAAAACTTTGATTCCCCATTATGGCCCCACCCATCCCCCGGGGGTCATTATTTGAACAATTAAGAATCTACATTATATCAGGATGCTTCCACATAAGTTTCAGCTTTTCTGGCCCAGTGGTTCTTGAGAAGAAGATTTTCAAAGATTTTTCCTATATATTTCTATGTAAAACTTTGATTCCCCATTCTGGCCCCGCCCTTCCCCCAGGGGTCATGATTTGAACAATTTAGAATCTACATTATATCAGGATGCTTCCACATAAGTTTCAGCTTTTCTGGCCCAGTGGTTCTTGAGAAGAAGATTTTCAAAGATTTTTCCTATATATTTCTATGTAAAACTTTGATTTCCCATTGTGGCCCCGCCCTTCCCCCGGGGGTCATGATTTGAACAATTTAGAATTTACATTATATCAGGATGCTTCCATATAAGTTTCAGCTTTTCTGGCCCAGTGGTTCTTGAGAAGAAGATTTTCAAAGATTTTTCCTATATATTTCTATATAAAACTTTGATTCCCCATTGTGGCCCCACCCATCCCCCGGGGGTCTTTATTTGAACAATTTAGAATCTACATTATATCAGGATGCTTCCATATAAGTTTCAGCTTTTCTGGCCCAGTGGTTCTTGAGAAGAAGATTTTCAAAGAATTTTCCTATATATTTCTATGTAAAACTTTGACTCCCCATTGTGACCCCACCCATCCCCCGGGGGTCTTTATTTGAACAATTTAGAATCTACATTATATCAGGATGCTTCCACATAAGTTTCAGCTTTTTCCCAGTGGTTCTTGAGAAGAAGATTTTCAAAGATTTTTCCTATATATTTCTATGTAAAACTTTGATTCCCCATTGTGGCCCCGCCCTTCCCCCGGGGGTCATGATTTGAACAATTTAGAATCTACACTATACCAGGATGCTTCCATATAAGTTTCAGCTTTTCTGGCCCAGTGGTTCTTGAGAAGAAGATTTTCAAAGATTTTTCCTATATATTTCTATAAAAAAATTTTGATTCCCCATTGTGGCCCCGCCCTTCCCCCGGGGGTCATGATTTGAACAATTAAGAATATAAACTAAAACCAGAATTCTTCCACATAAGTTTCAGCTTTACTGGCCCAGTGGTTCTTGAGAAGAAGATTTTTTAATGACCCCACCCTATTTTTGTCTTTTCTTGATTATCTCCCCTTGCGAGGGGATATGTCCCTTCATTTTAACAATTTAAATTTCCCTTAACCCAAGGATGCTTTGTACCAAGTTTGGTCAAAATTGGCCCAGTGGTTCTTGAGAAGAAGTTGAAAATGTGAAAAGTTTACAGACGGACAGACAGACGGACAGACGGACGGACGGACGGACAGACGGACGGACGACGGACAAAATGTGATCAGAAAAGCTCACTTGAGCCTTCGGCTCAGGTGAGCTAATAAAATTGTACATAATTGGCTAATCTACTTACAGTAACCATAGCAACTGTTTGCCAAAATTCAAAATTTGACGAAATGCCTTTTTACCTTCATGTATTGCACAAGAACATGAATATTTAATTTGAAAAGAATGTATATAGGAAGAGCAGCATCTAGACAAAGTTCTTTAGCACAGTTGAATAGACGGTCGATGTTTTATCAATACCCAAGCTTTTCTAGTCTCCGGCAAATCATACACATGTAGAGACTTAATTTTGGTAAACTGGAGAATAATGTTTTTCTTGCAGATCTGAAAACATTTATAACTGTCCTCTCTGACATATTTTATTTCTTCAAATCAATTCTGCAATATGACTACTATAAAAGTAGGCATGTTGCAGAATTTATTTGATAAATAAAATGACAGAAAGGACATAACCGTAAAAGTAAAATGTATTGACACCCACAACAGTTTACAATTCTAAGACGTTTTTCCTACCATTTGATATCTTTGCACCAAATATCCCCGATTTCCACAGATGACCATTGGTCATCCAGGGAATAGTATAAAAACATCATCCCCTGCGTATTTAAGCTAAGCTCTTGTTATGAGCAAAACAATTACTTGCTTTACTTTCCATGATGACTTGCCCACTACTGAAGTCCTTAATTAAGCATATGAGGTCATCAAGATCACACCGCGCTCTTAAAAAAAGAATAATCTATCCGTTTTCTAAAGTATACTTAGTACCGGTATATATCGACAAGGGAAAAAAGTATTTTTGATTGCCTTAATTCATGTCCCACCATATTGATACATGTACTTTGGTTACCAACATATTTAACCTTGGAGTTTTACCCAAAAATTTCAACATTAACATTGGCCATGACTTTTGAAAAGTTGATGCTTGAACTTTCATACTTCACCTGTTTATTCATTGTTTCAAGACTTTCCCAACGGTTTACATTTTTCCCCGTTTGTCCTTGACTTAAGAATTTGATCTTCTTTTGAAAGGCTTTTAATCTTGGCCTTTGCTTTGAAATAACAATAGTATTATGACTTTCATATTTCACAGGTGTGTTTCTTGTCACAAACCTACCAAAAATTTTGAGCTTTTAAACTTATATCTCAAAGAAAGAGCAAGAGCCATCTTATGCATAAAATGGCCCTGTACTTATAACAATTAATTAACTTTCACCTTCTTTCCCGTTTCATATATCAAAATAAAGTAGACACTTGGTGCTTTCATTTTCTATAATAAAATTTAGTTCTGAGAATCCAGATATTGGAATAACAGGTTTGAGAAATTGCAATGTTTCTGAAATTTGCTGAAAACATGAGTATTTGACTACCTTCAGCAAAGAATTAAAATATGAGCACAGCCCACGATCCAAAAAATAAAACATGTTTTCTGATCTTCAGAAACAGAGCTTTCATTATGTATATGCATAATTTAGATCAGAGGTTGTGCTCTATATGAAATATTGAAAAAATGCTTCAACTTTAGGTCATTTTCAAAGGAATTTACAGAATATGAGGAAAATGACGCATTTTATGACGTCATAATGCATCGAATAGATCGAAAATTACGTCACTATTAATAGATACGTGGTCACCAATACTCTAAGTGATCAATACTGCATTTGCAAGCTAAACTGATCGGTTTTGATTTTTCAGAAATCCTCAGGGCCAAATAAGGCTCAAAGTGGCTCTTGCTCTTTGATTTCTGATCATTCTAATTTATAAATTTGAAGTTTGTCCTAATTAAAAAAAACTTTTATCTTTGCCAAAACGTTGAACAGTTACATGGTGCCAAAGCTTTTATATTTTACAGGCGTACTTTATGTCAAGGCCTTCCTCTGGTTACCCATTAACTTTTACCTTGACCTAGCAATTTGACCCACCTTAAAATAAACTTTCACCTCGGTCATAACTTTTGGAATTCATATTTCACAATTATATTCACTGACACAAGTCCTTTCTTTAGGTAGAAATATCTTTTAACCCTGACTTTAGAGTTGATTTGCCATAGGTGGCATTTGTGTTTTTTTAACTTCATATAAAATGGGTTTAAACACTACAGTGTATTTGTTGAAGCTAAATAGTTTACATTCTTTTACCTGATATTTGAACATTTATATAGAAATCATGACCAAAACTGTAGGAGGAGAAGCATTTTGTAATAATAAAGGAAGAGAGAAGTAGCAGTTGGGACTTAAAACTTTACAAAAACCGAAACACAGAATTATGTATCTTAGTTTAGTCTACTTGTGTGCCAAGTTATATTGAATTCAGACCAAAACTGTAGGAGTAGCATTTTGAAAAATTGTTTAGACAGACAGACAGATGGACGGACCGACGGATGCATTACTATCGCATAATCTCTTCTGGTCTCTGACCAGTAGAGCTAAAAATCAACTAAGTAAATGGCTCCTATAAACCCATTTTCCTCTAAATATGCTGTAACAGTAAATTACCAACCAATCTTATTCAATATAATGAACCAAATATCTTACAGATTTCATTACTGACAGCATTATTTTTGAGAAATAAAACTTTTCCATGAACTTTGAAAATTGAGAAATAAATTATCTCAGAGCTGGTGATTGTCCTGGTATTATATGCCCTCATTCCATGACTCAAGTCTACATTCTCAGTTTATGGCCTTGGAGTCAGATATTCTTCCCCTGTATCAGTCATAAATATGATTTTTCTTTCAGTCCATCCTCTTGTTTCTTTTTGAGCAAAAGCTACCAGAAGCTCAATACCTCTGTTAAAATGTATATCTAAAAGCATGCACATATATCCTTTTCATGGATTATTTCATCACTGTGCATCAGATATGAATCTACTCTGAGGCAACATTGCTAACACTGACATTACAAGAAGAGAGATTCCATTTAATCTTCCAAAATTTCAAAACACATTTGAATGTCATTTTCTCTGCAAGAGTATTTCATTTTTATCTTTTCTGTTCTTTCTTTCACATATCTAACAGTTCAATAATGACAAAACACACTGCCAACTAATTTCTCAAAGAAATTTGATTTCTGATCATTCTTATGCTTTAAAATCAGTCACAGTAACAATATTTTTTTCTTGAAACACAACAAAAAATAATTTCAATAAAAGCATACAATGTGCCTTGCACATGGCAAAATAATATACATTATACATATTTATATATATTATATATCACATACAAGAATAACTTTCTCACAAGGACTCAAACCAAAACAAATAGAATTGCTGAAATTCTTCAGTTATCTATGCTGCTGAGATCTTTATCTGAACAGAATACTAACATAAGCTATATATGAATACTGTCTTTATTCTAGTAGGGGCTTTAGACAGAGAAATTTCACACAAGGGCTAAGCACCTCATAGCCATCCAGTATGCAAGCCCACAGGTCTGTTTTCTGGGAAATAAGCAGCAAGAAGGGCCAGATGTGGATGAAAAAAGTGTTGGGTCTGGACATACAGAATAATTGACTGGTATTTAGGATTTCTATCTCCCACGAAATAAATGGTGACCATTTAAATGGTATTATTTCATGCGAGTTGGTGTTTTAAAAAAGTGTAAACAAATGTTTCTCATTCAAATTACAATTGCAACATATGAAATGGGTTCTTTCTCATTAAAAATACCTAATATTTACTGAGGACTATTTTGAATCTACAGCTTTGGATACAATGACTAGAGTATCAATTTACCAGTGATATTTCACAATTTCAGAGACCAAACTTGACCGACGTAAAAAAGCTTCCTAAATTTCAAGGAAAATAATTTGTTTCACATAACAAGGAAATCTGTAATTCATAAATAAGGACTACTTTTCTGCCTCAATTCCGCTTTCCCATTTTTCGTTATTTAGAGGTGTTATCCTAAGAGTAAATATCTCTCTAAAATTTTCTGATTTATTTTCCCCCAGATGTATAACCAAAGAGAGCTGCTTTGATGAACAAAGTTCAAATTTCTTGTAAAATCTAAAGCCTGATAGAAATATTCTACAAACAAAAGTTAAGTGCATAATTTCAAATATTTCAATCTGAAAATGTGTGCGTCTCTCTCGTTTTAATTGTAACAATTTTCTATGTAGAATATTTTGTTGAAGGATACGTTGAATAAGAGAATAAACTGTCTCTGGCTTTCAGTTGAGATGTACTTCAAGAATTCAGTCTTATTTTTCAGAATGCAACATGCATGAAGAATTTCAACATCTTATTTGATGATAAAGTAACAACACAGACACATACGTGAAATGCCATTTGATGGCTAAAGTAAGCAACAACAACATAAAAACCTTCATCCCAGCTTAACTCAGGCTCGCTACTGTTTTCAGAGGGCTATGCCCAAGGACATTGAAAATGGGAGATATTAGGTGTTAATGCACACCCGAGCGACTGATTTAAGCTCAGTCTTGACATTCTTAACTATATCCCTATGATTTATAATACAGTAACACCTAAATATACACAAGTCTTCAAGTCAAACATAGAATGTACAGATAGATTTCAGAAAGTTAACAAAGTATCAGAACTGGCCTAAAAATAAGTGGCATTTTGAGATTCACAAAATTACGAAGAATTAAGAATAGAATGCTCCTGTATAAATTCCTAGATGCCACAAAATATTCTAATGCTTTTTGAAAAAACAGTGTTACAACATGGTATGCCTAACCTTTGAATGAGTGTACATAGACATTGTTCAGTAAAGTAGAATTATACATTTTCTTTCCAATCAAGGAAACACAGCATTTTGATGGGGAGAACATATGAAATAATGAACACTGCATTGATCAAGGGGAGTTGACAGCAATTCTTAGGCAACATAGAACACAGATGCACTCTGCAAGCACCCTGAATTAGAGTGAATAATTAGACAAAAGTTGTTGGATAGTTAAATATTTTTCTGACACTTTAGAATCAAACAAAATATGTATGAGATGTCTCAATTTTAAAACTTAAAACATTAAAGTTACACTTAAAAACAAAGAAATTCACTGGCCACACAGCTCACTAAGTTCCCAGCTCTTAATAAAACATATATCCCTATGCCTCAAAAGAATTCAAGAAAAATATTTTTTCCCTCCAGTAGCACAATCTAAATATAAGAAAAATTAGAGGTACAACTTTAATCAAATTTGAAACAAAACTGATACTTCCAAATCCAAACAAACTGATTTTGTGACTTTTCTTGGGAATACATTTTAATTATTTTTTAAAGAAATTTTATCTCTAAGTAGAGTTCAAAGAAACCCTATCATGGTCCCTCTTACAATTCACAATTTTTTTTACTAGAATATGCTAGCTCAATCTTTACACCTTTTTGATCATTTTAGGCCTTGTGGTTTGAAGATTAAGATTTGAAGAGGCCATAGCAAATACAGCCCATTTCCTAGTTAATTCCCTTTATCTATAGAATATACACTGACAGAAAAATTTTTGATCAGAAAAAAATTCACTTGAAACATGGCCTCAGGCAAATTAAATATTGTTTAAATAATTGATAAAATAAGAAATATCACAAAAAAACTTCAAATAATGCCATTTCATTGTGCAACATGGAACGCTAAACAGTAAACAATTGCAACAAAACCTCACAAACCAATGATGTCATAGTGTAACAATGACAACCAAATTTGTGTCCAAAATATTCACTTCTTGAAATCCTATACAAATTCTTGACAATATCAATACAACCACACAGATAGCCTTATATAATTGCCATTTTTCTCTCTTGTTGTTAAAATGTGCACTTTAATGTTGTATGACCATGGAATAATTTACTACAACCTTTTAAAAGGTCAATCCATTCAGGTAACTGTACATTTAAAGTAAGACAGCATAGAATTAATTATATACACTGAAACAATTGAAAAAAAATTTTTCTCACATACTTTTTACACAAAAGAAAATTCACTAACAAATATTCTATCAAATGTTTGGAAAAAATAAAGGCAAATGTAAAAGCTGTGACTATGACCAGAATAACTAAATTCATGTTTAGCAATTAATCTAGAAATGCCCATATCTTCAGAAAAAAGTATACATGTATACTGTTTATGGGAAAATATGAAAAAAAAAAAATTGTCTGTCATCTTTCTAACACCAAAATTCAAAGTTAGTAACAATAATGAAATGTGTATCAAACACAAGAATGCATGTCTAAGTGTTGCACAATGTAGGTCTTAATATTTATTATTTACAATGTATAAAATGAATTTATTATTCTGGCCTTTTCAGCTTTTTAACCTGCACATGAAAATAAAGATTTTAATCAATGACTTTCAAAAGAAGACATTTTGATATCTAAAATTTTAGCTTAAAAATCTCAAAGTTACCATAAATTAAACATTACACAGTTAAAACAGAAGTTTTTCTACTAAGATATCATATAACGAAATGTAAAATAAAAATGCAGACTGTCTGTCTTTCAATTTAAAAAAAAAAACAACTAAATATGCATAAAATGTTGATATCTATTACCAAGATCCATTGATGCACAGTTTCAAATCAACTGTTGATATTTCTATGAACTAACTGGGAAATCAGTGGAGATCATTTCAGGCAAAGTTCATTTCATTCACAGCCTTGTTCTCTGTCTCTATAGGTTCAGAATCAGTAAAGACCAACCTCCATTACGTTGCTGCTAGTTTTCACAGGTCTTTGTAATGTAAACACAGAAAGCAACAAGTACGAAATAGGGTCATAAGGACGACTGGGAGAAATAAGCCTCTAAAGGGAAACAATGGCCAACACAAGGAACTAAACAAGCTTTCACTCGTATCACTGTTTCATATCACAACTATTTCACTACACTGAATGCTGTTCAAGAGAAGGACTTGGGCTTCGATTCAGTGCTTCATACGATGAATCTTTTTTGTCTTCTTTTAAAGAGAGCAAAAAAAAAGCAGGGTAGGCTTTTTCACTAGTTTTGACAGAATTAACCTGCCTGCCAGCCATTTAGAGTGTCTGCGTGCACAGTAACGTCTCTCGAGTTATCAAACTTTGTCGTCAGAAGTATTGTATAATGTATGATACTTAGGGGGTTCAAAATTGGACGTATGCAACTCTTGGTGAATGGGTGAACTCCCTCGCCCATTACTGGCATTAGTCCTTGTTACAGAAGGGTCATGATAATGATTGCTGTTTGACATACTGTACGAGCGAGACAACATGTCGCTGGAGGTCACTCGACCGTCAGGACTTCCTCCGACTTTTAGCGGCGAGTGACCCACTTTATCTATGGCAGAGGCTGAATGAGAGTAATAAGGGGGAGGGCTCTCTTTATCATGCACAGTCTTGTTGGGTGGGGGTCTAAAGCAATGTTGGTAGCCATCCGATTTACGCAGATGTTTTAACGTCTGCTGACTCTGTCTGTAACCTTCCTCTCCGTCCTGGGAGATGGGGATTTGTGGTGGTAAGCTTATAGTCATGTCAGTTTGCATTGAATGTTTCAGAATTCTCCGCTTCTGAAGGAGGGCCTCTTGTGGATCTGAGATTTCTTGACTGGCCGATACACAAGATGTGGACGTTGCTGCTCCTCCAAATCCAGACTACAAGATTCAGAAAAACAACAATTTAATCAAATTTACTCACAAACTACACCTGTATTTCAAATAAATGTTTTTGTACAATGCTTGTACTGTTTTCATTTTCTTTAACAGAAAAAAAACATTACAGTCAAAGTTAATTAAAGCCCTACATGATCTCCTCGGAAATAAAAATTTGGCATTATCATTTTTTTTTTAAAATTAGCCTGGATTTTGAATACAAAATAAAACATCAATTGAAAAATTGTAAAATACGACATTAAAATTTCATCAAACCTAACATGCCCTAAATATTGATTAACAGTGATTTATTTTATCAAACCTCAGAGACATGGGATTGGGGCCTCAACTGTCGATTTTCCACATCCCCTCGGTCACGATTTGTCCACCGGCGCAACATGCGACGAGTCGATTTACATGGACTGGCTACACAAATCAAAATGGCCAATACCGGCATTAAAGTTATTGTCACAATGATGATCACAACTCGGGCTACTGTTGCTGGAAAGAGAGGAAGAAAATGTAAGTGAATATATTAAACAACGCATGAAAGTAACCTCTATAATTACCAAATAATTTTTTAAAAATTGCTCCTGCTTTAAAATTTTTTTTCATCTAAGTAGAACAACACTAAATCAGCCTCTGCTTTTTAATGTTACAAAGAGTACAACTGAAAATGAAACACACAAGAGTGTCTGAGGAAGAAAATCCAAGCTTTGTAGTTGTACAGCCTGCCTTGAAAACAACAGTCTCTTAAGCATCTATTCTCTTTGTCATATAAAAATCAAACCCATCAACACCACACATTTATCACTTGGCCAGACAGATTTCTTCATCGTAAGTGACTTTCTGGGTCTTTCACTATGTAATTAATGATATTTAGTCTAGACATTGTATTCCATCCTTGGTGTTTTTCACAATGCTAGAACCTAATTATAATCACCGTAAGACAGGGCTATATCCAAGCCTCTGAAATTCTTCCTAGGTAAAATCTCCTCCAAAAACATCAACAAGTATTTGAATTATTTACTGTTTTTTTTTTAACAGACAGTAATTAAAGAATGAAAACGTTCTACGCCAAATGAAGGCACTCTGGATTTAACTCTGCATTGAGAGAGTCTGATAATTCTCAGTGCATCCTAATCTTGCATGAATTCAGATCACTACGGCTGTTACATGATGAAGCTTCTGACATCTGTGTTTCTTTTTTATGACATGACCGCAGATTGAACCCATGACCTTGACCCTGAAGCCCAATGCAGACACGCTTCAACTGTCAAATTCAATTTTGCAATCCTGTGACACAAGATCGTCTAGCCTCAGATCAATACTTGGGCATTGACAGACGATTCCTCTTCAGTTTCTCCCTCAGCACTTGAGATGTTAGCAGCTTATTGGCCACTGCAACTAAACCAGGAACCTGCCTTTCAACACTCTGCAGAGCCATAATGCATGAAGATCTAATGGCTCAAACTTTTTTTTCTCCAATATTTAATCATGTGCTTATTACTCTGTTGTTGAACCCATATATCCTTTAGCTTCTTTATATCAAAATATTTAAAAAATCAAGCAGATTTGAGACCAAACCCTTGGTTATCCTCCTATTTTCTTTTTCCTGTGTCTTAGAGATAACGTTTCAAATACTGAACTCCCCCCTAAAAAAACAACACAAGTTGTTTATTCCCAAATACTAAAGAACATTCAACCTTAAAAAGTACCCTAGCTAGGTTCTCTCCTTAAAAATAAGCTACATGTAAATGACCACCAAGTATTACTTCACAAAGTACCTGATGATAACTGCTCTACCGTTATTTGCTGGCTAATAGTTAAGCCCTTCCTCATTTTCTTATTAATGTTGTCTAGACGGTTAATACAGAGTTCAGGAGGAAATGTGATGCAACACTCAGTAGGACCCATCTTGCTCAGCCTATCAGGTGAGGTTACTCAACAGGAACAACAATGACATTGTATGAAATACCACAAACAGACAAACTCTAACTGGATACTGTTAATAATTTTTTATTTATTGGAAAGCTAGGGGGTAGAGGTTTTTGTAAACAAGATAATTTTACATTATTGTTTGTTTTTTGTTTTTTTTTTTTATTGGAAAGGTAGGGCGAGAGATTTTCTTAAACAAAATGACCTAAATGTTTACTATGTGTGTGTGTGTGTTTTTTTTTTAATGAAATGAACATAAAAATACTTTAATAAGATATCCACTTGAGTATTATTAGTTTCTTACTAGGCTATTATCAATTTTAATCACATGGACCTTTGATAGCAAAGTTTTACATGTATTTATATATTTTGATCAGATAAGGATCCTACAAACATCATCATAATGACAAATTCAAACAGCTTGTCTGTAAGAAGTTCAGTGGCCCTTTTCACAAAGGATTGTATGAGATTGTATGACTAAGGCTACCCCCCACCCCCAGCCCTTTCTACATCAACATCTAAGCTGCAAAAATCTTATTTTTCTATTACCGGTACATTGTATATAAATATTTTATTGGTTATTTTTAATCCCCATCCTCAAAATAATCATTTTGTTCTTTAACTTTCGCTGCCAAAATGATTCTTTTATTATATACACAATTAAGTTCTGAAATTTAATATTATTGATATCATAGAGACAAATGAAATGAACATTTCTTAAAGAGGGAAAAAATAAAGAATGTTATTGTAAGCATTAAATTCAAATATTTTTTTTAAAGTTATGGTTCAAACAACAGCACCAATCCTCCTAACTAATGTCATATAGAAACATGCAGTATATAACTTGACAGCCTGACTAGGTGTTGTAACATGACAGACAACACCCAAAAATAATAATAATTTAGTGTTTAAAAGGACTTCTCTATGTGTATTACTTACTGGGAACTGTGCCTATGGAGGACTGGGGGCAGTTATGCTCATCTGATCTGTCCCGACAGTGGTATACTTGATCACAAATCAAGCTCTTGTTCTCCAAACAGTGAGTACCATCACAAGTAAAAACACAGTTATCTGAAAAATCATACAACTCCATCAGAAATAGTCTCCTTGCCATCCAACAATAATACTGTGGATTATAAGTTTCACATAATCTATACTATCTAGAAAAACAAGATGTTTGTGAAACACTTCTCTCTCTCTCTCCCCCCTCCCTTTTTTTTTTTTCTAAGTCTAAGGTGCATAACTCTGTCAAAAATTGCTTGATCTTACACAAAACAAAAATTGACCTAGTTATTCTTAAAATATATGAATACATTACATTTCAACTTCTGCAAATAAAATGGATGGGAACTGTTTGTGGACTGACAAACCGACTAACAGATAGCAGCAAAGCAATATGCCCTCCCTTTTTCCAAGAGGGACAAAATGATTTAGTTTAAGACATCTCAATACATAAAGTCAAATGTTTTCATCATAGCAATATACTTTTTAGCCAAAGGAAAAGGTGACAGAGAAAAAAAAAACTCTTTTCCTGGATTAATACTCTCAGTTGACCACAATATAAACCAGGAAATTAATTGTAGTAGATCTATAAAAAAACAAAACATTCACATGTAAAGGCAATTTTCTGAGTAAAGTATCAGTGCTATACCAGTCCCAGTCCTCTTACATAAATATTACACATTAGAGAAGATGGACTGACAGTTTCAACATTTTAATTTATTCCTAGAACCAAATGACCATCTTCCCTTTTTGACATTTCTGTAAGATTTCAAGAGTGAAATATGCAAAAATAAATATTGAAGGAATGGGTGTTTTGACTGACCTAGAGTTTCCTGGTTTAATGAACAGGCAACAAGACTTGTACCAAATGCACTTGTTTTAGCCATGAAATACTTTAAGAAGCTTAACTTTAAAACAATCCCTGTTTAATTAATCTTAGAAACTATATTTCCATCCTTAAATATTGCACTCATTTACCTATAAGATCTGTAAATTATTAAGAGGAGATGATTAAATATTTTCAAAATCAAATTATTGAAGATTTCTGATGTACAATATACTGTAAATCACCCCCCCCTCCCCAAATGTAATATGCTCTTCTTCTCGACTCAAATAAATACATTATTTAGAATTGAATGTGATTCTTTGAGCACTGAGCTGTCTTCCTTCCCAGACTCATTTTGTTCTATAGAAATACTTACTGAAGCTCTGTTGAAAATTTATATCCAAGGTGAAGCTACTCTTCTCATCTTCTACCCATACATATATGATCTTCAACACATTGGATTTGAAATGAAAGACATGAGGGGTTTGGTAATTTTGAGATTTGCAAATCTTGCTGCTGACTACACCATGGTGCCCTTCGGTTTCATCACTAATGGTCAGCTCTGGGGGTAAACAGGGGGGCAGTTCCTCTGGCCCAGATCCTACGTGACTGGCCCGAGGGTCTGGCACTGTACCAAGGGAGGACTGGAATCCCACTAGATCAGTGAAGTTGAGGGCTATAATGTTGCTGTCAGGAGGGGCCTTGATCAGGTATTCACATTTGTCATAACCTTTCTTCTGGTAGTCTAGAGATACCACGTCAATCCTTTCCTTCTTGGAGTAAGTAAAGCTGCAGACTGCTGAAAGAAAGTAAAATACATGTAGTGGACTGAGTTTGCATCTTCAAACAGTTTACTTGATAAACAAAACATCTAACACAATAATTACAATAATTATCAAGTGAGCAAACTTTAACACTAAATGCTTCCATGTTGTAGTACTTCCTGACAATCTGTATTTCATAAACAATTACAATTGGCATAACATTATTTTAGACATGAAAGCAGCTATGAGTAGCAATTTGAATACATTAGTAAAGTCCAAATATGGAGAAGGAGAGGTCAATTAAACTATACAACTTATATAAGTAGACCACAACCTTCTGAAAAACCTCGGTCACTGAAACCTTCAAACTTAAAGCTTAAAGAGTTAGTGTTCAATAAACATATTTTTCTGTCATGGAATTGACAGCACATTAACAACTTGAGCTGGCACAAGTAGTAGACATATATGGAGGTAAAACAGCTTTATCTGACATTTGAAGCTAATTCTCTATCAGATATACATATATAGCAAAGATCTCACTCCATCTAAAACATATTGACGTTTGTCATTATTCAGAGTTTGAAAATTATGGACAAGATTAAAGTTGTAAGATTACATAGCAAAATTAATAAACTCCTGACTATCAGGCATAAAATAACCTGAAACAAAAAAGATAGGTCATCAAAGATTAGAAAGTGTAACCCAAAGAATCTTAATTAAAAACTGTTCATTCATCTAAAAATGTAGGTCAGATGCAATCATCCAAAGCAGATCTGTCAGTGTATATATCCATGCAACTTGCAAGTTTGGACTAGGCAATGCTTACAGTCTTTTTAACCAACTTCCAAAACTTTTAAATGTCAAAGAAAATATTAAATTAAGGTCAGATGCAGCATCCAAAGCATTGTCTAGTAGTGTGCATCCCTGTCATCATCCAGGCACATTATCGGTCAGCATCAGGAGTGGATCCAGGAATTGAAGTTAGAGGGGGCGCCAAAATTAGACAAGGGGTCTGGGGGCTGCCTTGAGGCCCCCAGTGTGTGGTGGGGCCCAGGGGGCGAAGCCCCCAGAAGCTCCTGGGTTCTAGAGATTTTGTAGGGAAAAAATGAGGTCTACCAAGTAGACATACATTTTCTAGACAAAACTGTGATTTACATCAACTTTGACAATTTTAGGGGCCCCCCCTCCTTAAATCCGCCACTGAGCATAGAGTGATTTCTAAACTGTTTAATCATCCATGAAATGCAAGTAAAAGGCAACAGCCTATGCAAGTATGACCAGTATAAGCTTATAGTTACTTTGAGAATGAACCTTCTTTGCTATATCCTGCCTGTCAGACTAGTAAAAACATTTTTTCGGACTTTAAAAAAAGCATCTACCATAAAAAAAACCCGAATTTTTACATAGATCTGAGACTATATTTCAGTGTTTTGTATGGTGCATGTGATACATGTAATGGGCAAAAAAAATTGATTAAATAAAAAAAAATCTTCTTAAGTATTTCAAAGCAATTCTATAATTTTATTTTGGCCTGGATAACAAGTCAAAGCACTTCCTACAAAAACTCCTGAGTTTGATAGACCATGATTTGAAAAGAAAGAAATGCATCAGAAACACTTGAATACTAAAGATGATTTAGCCATTCCAGTCCATCCCTTTTTTTGTATATCAGAATATTTTGGGTTGGATAATTTTGCTATAAATGTAGACTACAAAGATCCATAAATACTTGCTTGAAACATTAAGCAATTTGACTTCAATAACAGCAGACACCTATATCAAAACGAGGTCATACACAGTGATGTCAGTTTGGCAAAACTGAATTGTGTCTTCATTTTGTTGCCAACTAATAACACCAAACATTATCATCCAAAAAAAAAAAAAAAAGAACTATGAAAATTTACCAAACTCACTAGGTTGTGTCTTAGATCTCTGCATTTTTTTGTGTTGAATTCTCAAGAAACTGAGACATATTTCATTAAAAAACCAAATTTCATTTTAGACCTGGTTGTATACTTCAAGCAGACAAAGAATTATGAATGACATTGCATATCTTCCAGACAATTAAAATTCTTTGCTCTCATTTTTTTTTTCCATGACAGAAGCAAAAATAAGTTACATCAAAGCTCAACTGGGCATGAACAAACATTGAAAAAAAAAGAATATTATCAAAATCTATGAAAGCATTAACATGAATCAATACATAGCTAGATCAAGGCTGATTGGAAGACCCATGACTCAGCAACGCGGTTAACATGCGACATATCGCTTTGCATATATTGCATTGATTGCATGCCCAGTAATTTATAGTGAATAATTCAACCATTGTCTGAAAACAGAAACATTTTTTGTTGCCTATTACCCCCTCCCCCTCTTCCAAGGATTTTTTTTTAAATCTCTCTCCAAATAAGACATTATTTCAATTAAAGTTGGTGATTTGGATGCAACTTAATGTTTGTCTGACAAAGATAAGGTCATCTGCATAGACTGGCAGACTAGTTAGCCATTAGAGCAACCAATGCAACCTCAGAAAAACAAGAGCTTTCCCAAATGTTAATAGTTCGAAGAAAAACATTTTAATTCTTTGAAGGTCATAGATATTTGAGATGGTGAGAGATTTAAGAGGTCAAAACAGTTGCATAAAGTCTTTGACTGAGAAACGCAGACAAACTTTCCTTTAGCTAGCATGCTATTGATATCTTCTGAGATGGGAGTGAAAATTTCTCTCCGTACCAAATAGCTAGCATTTTGGAAGCAATATACTTCAACATTCCATTCCAATCATCAATTCTAAGTTATTAAAAACAACAAACAGATGATGAATCATATTTCATGATGAGCCCCGAAAAGAAAATAGTGAACAGAAATGCTTGATTTAATTACACAACGCAACTTTGTGCTTAAATTAAATAAAGTAGCAGAAAAAGAAGAGAGTTTCGTGTCTGTTCTTCTGACAATTTGAGAGACCAATGTAGATTTTTTTGACAAATACCAAAGCCAAGAAACAGACTTTGACTGTTGATAATGAAGACATTAGAACATCATTACACTCCCGTCCATTTTCTGATAAAAATCGTGCGTCTCCTGTTAAATTACAAAATGTAGAATTGATTATGTCTGCTTTTAAATATAGCTGGTTTTCCGCATGATGATTATCAAGTTTTCTGAATGCAGTCTGTCTGCCTGTAATTGTTTTTAGAGAATGAATCCTTCATATTGGAGTTAATTTCCCTTCACTGCCTCATTTCTGTGGTACAGTGGTAGATTCTATGACAAAATCAGATACTTAATTAAGATATCAAATTCATTTTTACAGCAATGATTTAATTCAGAAAAACTTATTAAACCAAATCTCTCCCCCTCAAAAATCAATGTGCAGTTTTTGAATCATGAATCTTTTGAAAATTACAATTGAATTTGTCATTTTAATCCACACCCAAACTTTAGTGAAAAACAAAATAATTTTTCTATGAAATTACATCTAAATATAGTTCCGAGGGCCTTGACAGTCACTTGAGTGCCATGACTTTCTCTTGCTTAATGCTATGACCAAAAAGCTATGACCCCACCAGAAACATTATCATATTCATGCAGTTCGTCTTCTAGATTTTCATGAATAAACATACTGTACACAGTGTATCAAGTTTTTAATATATGACTAATTAATTGTCAAACTCTATGTAGCTGGGACCTGATTCTTCTATTTGGAGTAAATATAAATTTTATAGAGTTCTTGCTGTTTGTTTGATAAAACAATGCAAATAATTGAATTGCCTGCTATGTTTCCATTCGTATAAAGATGAAGATCATTTCAAAGATGTAATGAACTTTCAAAATATGTTCACTGTGTGGGATGTAGGTGCTGGCACAACAAAGATCCCTCATTGCTCAATGGCCCTGAGTGCCGAGCATAGGTGAAAATTTGCAGCTCTCCACCAGCAAGTGGTGGCATCTTCATATGTATGAAAAATTCTGGAGAGGGACAAACAACAAACAAACATGTATTGCTTATTGTCATTATACCAACAGTTTTCCTGCTTGATGTCCATGAGTAACAAAGAAATGAAGTTTGCAGAAATGTTGATTGTTTTAGCCCCACCAGTTATATTTCCCTTTATGCATATATGATGCTATATCAAAATTGGTTGAAATTGGTTCTGTCCTACAAACCAATCATAGGAAAATCATAAAACATTGCCAATATGTCTATTAGAATCAGAAATATTTGTTATAGAAGTACTTTCCAACAAAATCAGGAGAGAGAGAAATGTGTTTTTTTTGTCACTATATATTACATACAGAATCTTTTTTCCATTAGAAGACTTGTTTGTGTAGCATTCACAATTTAGGCCCTGCAATAGTACATATCTAAAACTATCCTGAATGCTGCCTATATGGCAATTCTTTTGAACACAACACAGCTCTCCTGTATTTAAGCTTAAAACTGTATAGATGTTGAGGCAAAATGCAAATGCCACAAGCTAATTCAGAGAATTCGTGTCCCCCGCTTAGGGAAAAAGTCGACTCCCCCTGACTGAATTTGTAGAATTATTAAATGTATACATGTATACTGAAGGAAATAAAATACATGTATGTCAATATGCATATAAAGATTTGATTGCTTATTCTTTATTATGTGTATAGAAGATTTTTTCATATGGAATATTTATCACACTGTAATGATGATTTTATAACCTCATAAATTTTTCATTTCACATGCTGAATACTATCATTTAGTAAAATAAAAAAGTATTTAAAAAAAAAAGAAAAAGAAAAAAAGAACGGTCCGACCGATATTCGATCCCGGGACCACTCACATTCGAAGCGAGAGACATAACCACTAGACCACGGAGTCGCTTTACACGTAGGGAAGTATATGCAGAACTGAAGTCACATACATGTGTATATTCATGTTTTCATGTTCGGTATTCTCAAAATTTTACACAATCCATGGTGTTTGATTTATTTAGCCTTTATTAAACAGTTCTAATAGATGTAATAAGAACATAAAGTCCGCCGAGAACCTGTTTTATACGCAATAACTCTCCTCATGCCCCTGCGCTAAAAATAGCGACATGTAATACTATAAATACTAATAAAACAAACGGGGCGGGGCACTTTGAGAGGGGCGAGAGACGTCCTAGGGAGTTTTGGTATAAAATTACATTGCATAAGTTCAAAATCTTCTTGAAATATCGCCCGGAAATGATAGTGTTACACACAGACAGAATGTATAAATTTACGACCTTGAACTTTGACCTTTTGACCTCAAAATCAATAGGGGTCTTCTTTAGGCCACAGGGAGTTGTTATGTAAAATTTCATTGCAATAGCTCAAATGGTTCTAGAGATATCGTGTGGAAACGCAAGTTTTATAACAGACAGACTTTGCAAATTAATGACCTTGACCTTTGACCTTTTGACCCCAAAATCGATAGAGTCCTTCTTTAGTCCATAAGGAGTTGCTATTCCAATTTCATTGCAAAAGCTCAAAGGGTTCTCGAGATACCGTGTGGAAACGAAAGCGTTACAGACAGACAGAAAGACGGACGGACGGACAGACGGACGGACGGACGGACGGACAAACCCAAATTAATATCCCCCACTTTTCAAGCGGGGGACAAAAATTATTAAGATTCAAGAAAAAAAAAAAAAACAGTGAACACTGAAGGTCTTGGGACTGGACAATGGAATCTGTCAGAAGCTGACGAAGGACTGAAATCATGTTTCATGGATGCATGTTTAAACTTTTCTGGCCCAGTAATTTTTCAGAAGATTTTTAATGACTCCAATCTATTTTTGCATTTTCTTGATAATCACTTTATAAGGGGGCTTACTGCCCTTCACATGGAACAATTCCGAATCCCATTTATTCAAGGCTACTTTCTGCCAATACTAGATATAACTGGCCAAGCAGTTTTCACGAAGTCAAAATTGTGAAAAGTTTACAGACAGCTGGACAGACAAGGGAAGATTAGAAAAGTTCACTTGAGATTTTCGCTCAGGTGAGCTAAAATAAAATTATTCAGTTAAACTGCAACTGAGTATACCGGTACATAAATTAAGAGTGGCATTTACTATCAGTCTATCTCTAAATTTGAAGGACAGTCACTTGGGTTTTAATCACTTTAAAAAGAAATGTGTGCATTACAAAAACGGGATTTTAAAAAAAATACAATGATTAAAATTTCTTTGGTACAGGTGACATTGTCTGTAGCGGTGAATTATGTACGCCATTTCCCCGGCTGTGGCAGGGCTAACCTCTACAGTCATGGACCTCTCTAACAACCAGGGGCAGGTGCTACAAAGATTTACTGCCCTTAATGCCTCACAAGATCACCACAATCACACACACGGATGTTTCTACAGGTCACTGTACTTCACTGTACTGTCTTTTATTTAAGCTTCACAATCAGGAGTACTGCAAATATTAATGTCATCAAAAACTACTTACACATGGCTGTAGGAACAGGGGCGGAGGGGGCTATGCCTCCCCAATAATTTTGCCGACATATAGTATACACTGTACTATAGAACACAAAGCTACTATATGCTTGTGCCCCCTCAATAAAAACATCTGATGATTTATTTTTTTTTTGTCAAGGAATTTTTCATAGTTGATAGCACCACCAGTTGAAAATATATGACTGTGCTCCCCCTGAAATTGCTTCCTGCAGGCCTGTTACAGACAAGAAATATGATGCAAATAGTTCGAAATATTCTAAGTGTCTTTTGAATATCTTCTAAGCTAGAATAAGTATAAGTGAGGTAATTTTTAATCTTATTTTTCTAAGGATTAAAAGCTGGTAAACTGAAATTTCACAGAGAAAAGAGAACAATTTAAAAAATTGTACAGGTGCGCTCAACACATTAAAAAAAAATGATAAACAGTCTTGAGCACTTAATACTGTTGTCAATATTAGCAAACATGTATTTTCCTTAAAGAGACCTGCCAAGAAATTTCTTCAACATTCAAAAAATGTATCTGAATATTTGCGAGACACCTTTAAAGAGAATGCATGTTTTCTTTCAAAATCTAGCACGTACTGGAACCACAATTCAAGGCCAGAACGAAACATTCTGTGCAGGACATATATAATTCACTGGATTGGAAAATACATGCATTTACCTGGATTGTATACCTCCAATACTTCAAACCAAATCAAACTTCCCTGTATGGTTATCCCAGAGTATTCAATGCTCCATGAAATCAGCTGTTTTATACTTATTACAAAACACAAATGTTCTACATGCAAATTAGCTTTCTCAATATCATCCAAGTGTGCTTCATTTATGCAAATTACTGCAGTGGTATGTCTGGCTCAGTACAGTGAACAAATTCAACCAAAAAATGTCAGAAATGATGATTAAAAATATCCTGTTTAGATACAGCATTTCATATGTATTGGTACATGTGGGTTCACCAGGTCAAAGTTAGCAGACAGGTCAATAACTGCGGATGATTCCATTTCCGTGAAGTGGGGAATGTCAGGTTTAGGTTCTCAATGCAGACCAAAAATGATATACTGTCCACCTAGCCTTCAATGAGCAGAATTACACAGTCATTGGAGCTGTTCAGAAAATAACTCAGTACAAAGAAGAAAAAAATCAATTCAGCTTTACTCAAAAGAGACAGATTTTTTGTGTTGTCAACAGCATAGGATTAAAATGTATTAAACAAACATTGACTTGGTGTCATATTAAGATTAAATTTACACGATTTAATGCTACCAAATGCTGAATTTTTAATCTTATCTGACTGGCACTGGGCTCTAGGGCTAAAACACTAACCCGACACATTTGAGAAGGAGGTAATCACATTATGTGGTTAACCTCAGCCAAACAGGTCAATTAATTTATAGATTTTTTCAAGCTTACCAGTACAGTTAATGCTAGGTCAGTTTACAAGAAGTTGCACATACAGAATCTTTTGTTACATTTTACAGAGGGAATGATGGATTTTATGGGGGATTTACAATAGACACCTTTGAGAATTAAAAAAAAAATTGTCTATCTGGAAAAAGGTTAACCAAAGAAGTTCTTGTAATGAAACAAAATTCTATTGGTCATTGATGCTTGCGTTTAGTAAAATCTCTCTCATCTTCATAGCTGCAGAACTGTAGCTCTCCGAAAAAAATAATTTGACAGACCAGAGAGCTAAAGTGCCACCCATTGAAAAAACTGTATATCTATTGCGCACAAGAAGTTGTGCTTAGTTCTGGATTAATTCTTCCAAATTCTTCCCTCAATCACGAAAAAGACAGAATTTTAAAAAAATTCCTTCAACTCCTCTATGAAGAACTCTCATAGTTGACATTAGCATGAGGTGCGTTGGATCGAATTATCATGCAAACCAAAATGGCAGTATAAATTGACGATATTTTTGATGATCTCAATTCAGGGCCAGGAGGGCTATTAACAACAATTATAAAGAATGTTTTGTTGTGGAAACAGTGAAAGAATGTGTTAGGAACACCCGGTTAATATTTTGAGATGACAGTTTAAACACATGGAGAAATAAATCAAGAAACAGCACACTTTTTTGTGCACAATATATATACAGTTTTTTCAATGGGTGGCACTGTAGCTCTCCGGTCTATCAATATTTTTTTTTTTTCGGAGAGCTACAGTTCTGCAGCTATCATCTTCAAAGTTGTCACAGAGAGGCATGTTATTTTGCTGAATTGTTAGATTAATCTCCCTTTTCCAACATCTTTGTTGACAAACCTGGATATGCCAGTGTTTATCTCCATAATTGTGACTAGTACCTGATCATCTCGAAGTACATTCACAGTCCAAAAGCAATACATATCCAGATATGTATTTCTGTATATTACCATAAGGTCAACTTTCTGTTTTGCTATCATAATTGTTAGCCAAATGGCTGCTCC